>NC_134486.1:127314814-127419814 GCF_040206685.1 Ascaphus truei
CCCCCCACCTTCTCTCTCTCTCCCCAGCTTCTCTCTCTCTCTCCCACACCTTCCCTCTCTCTCTCTCCCCCACCCTCTCTCTCTCTCTCTCTCTCTCACCCTCTCTCCTCCCCACCCTCTCTCTCTCTCCCCACCCTCTCTCTCTCTCCCCTCTCTCTCTCTCTCCCACCCTCTCTCTCTCACCTCTCTCCCCACCCTCTCTCTCTCCTCCACCCTCTCTCTCTCTCCCCCACCCTCTCTCTCTCTCTCCCACCCTCTCTCTCTCCCACCCTCTCTCTCTCTCTCCCCACCCTCTCTCTCTCTCTCCCCCACCCTCTCTCTCTCCCCCACCCTCTCTCTCTCCCCCACCCTCTCTCTCTCTCCCCTATCCTCTCTCTCCCCCACCCTCTCTCTCTCTCCCCCACCCTCTCTCTCTCTCTCCCCCACCCTCTCTCTCTCTCCCCCACCCTCTCTCTCTCTCTCTCCCCCACCCTCTCTCTCTCTCCCCCACCCTCTCTCTCTCTCTCCCCCACCCTCTCTCTCTCTCTCCCACCCTCTCTCTCTCTCTCTCTCTCTCTCCCACCCTCTCTCTCTCTCTCTCCCACCCTCTCTCTCTCTCCCACCCTCTCTCTCTCTCTCTCTCTCTCCCACCCTCTCTCTCTCTCCCACCCTCTCTCACTCTCTTCCACCCTCTCTCACTCTCTCCCACCCTCTCTCACTCTCTCCACCCTCTCTCTCTCTCTCCCACCCCTCTCTCTCTCCCACCCTCTCTCTCTTTCCCACCCTCTCTCTCTTTCCCCCACCCTCTCTCTCTCTCTCACTCTCTCTCTCTCTCTCTCCCCCACCCTCTCTCTCTCTCCCACACTCTCTCCCCCACCCTCTCTCTCTCTCCCCCACCCTCTCTCTCTCTCCCCCACCCTCTCTCTCTCTCCACACTCTCTCCCCCACCCTCTCTCTCTCTCCCCCACCCTCTCTCTCTCTCCCCACCCTCTCTCTTTCTCTCTCCCCCACCCTCTCTCTCTCTCTCCCACCCTCTCTCTCTCTCCCACCCTCTCTCTCTCCCACCCTCTCTCTCCACCCTCTCTCTCCCACCCTCTCTCTCTCTCCCACCCTCTCTCTCCCACCCTCTCTCTCTCTCCCACCCTCTCTCTCTCTCTCCCCCACCCTCTCTCTCTCTCTCCCCCACCCTCTCTCTCTCTCTCTCTCTCTCTCTCTCCCACCCTCTCTCTCTCTCCCACCCCCTCTCTCTCTCTCTCTCTCTCCCTCTCTCTCTCTCTCTCTCCCACCCTCTCTCTCTCTCTCCCACCCCCTCTCTCTCTCTCTCCCACCCTCTCTCTCTCCCACCCCCTCTCTCTCTCTCTCTCTCTCTCTCCCACCCTCTCTCTCTCTCTCCCACCCTCTCTCTCTCTCTCTCCTACCCACCCTCTGTCTGTCACCCTCACCCACTCTCTCTGTTTTATCTTAACTGCACTATACCTACACCGAATAACCTATTCTGCTTTCTTCCAGATCTGACTCAAGTTTCACACGGGAGACATCGGAAGACAGGTAGGGAACACCTCCCCTCCAGTATAGTACCTTGAGGGACTGCGGATCAGGTAAGATCCCAGGCGGGATTGCTGCTTTGGAAATTGTTAAGAGGGGCATCCTGACACTGGTTAATGGGTTCAGAAGTCATTCACGTCTGGCTTTTTTTTTCGGTTACACACACACACACACACACACACACACACACACACACACACACACACACACACACACACACACACACACACACACACACACACACACACACACACACACACACACACACACACACACAACTTTTCGAAATAAACCTACGTTTCTATGAAAATTTAAGTTTTTTTTTTTGCGGCGCACCTAGACTTAAACCTTGTTTATTTGGCCCTTGTTAGCATTTGAGTTTGACATGCTTGCTGTAATGTATGTGTTCGGCACACACACACACACACACACACCTCTTTTAGATCAGCACATCCTCTCTCCCCGGTACTAAGCCCCGCCCCGACATCCTGTTATTGAAAAAAAAATACTCACGGCTGCCGCATCCTCCTCATGCTGCTGCTGCCCCCGCGCACCGCAAAAACCCGGGGGCGGGGAGGGGTGGAGGAGGGGGGTGGAAGAGGGGGAGGGGTGGTGGTGGAGGGGGGGGGATGAATAGCCGCCATTTTTTTAAACTTTTTTTTTATTTTTGTAAAAAATATTATTTAATTAATTAACTGGTGCTTGGCCGGAGTCATCGCGGCCGCACAGAGAGGCCAGGTGGGCCGCATGCTACCCGCGGGCCGTATGTTGTGCAGGCCTGCTCTAGATACTACATGGAAGGAAGAACTCTGACCTTGGTTGCCCTTAGGTTTGAAGCCTCTGATAAGTGGAAACTGTTGGTTACTTAATAATCTACTGTTGGATTGCAACATTTTTTACTTTCCCTTTTTTGTGTACATACATTTCTTCTGGTATATTTATTCGTGTTTAGGAATCACAAGTTTTAATTTTTTTGGATTATCATATTACGTTTGGTCATTGAAATATTTTTTCTATTTTCCTTTATTTTCCCTCTTATTGCATCTTGTGCAGAGTTATATGTAGTATTTTGAAACTGGGTTTGAGCTGGTTGATATTATATGTAGTATTTTAAGATTAACATTTCCTTTCAGGAAAATATAACTTTATTAGAACATTAATGTTTGTTCTTTAGTAAAACTTGTGAGGAATACTAAATGTAAATAGGCGAATTTAGGAATATACCAATAGTTAGGAGGTTATGCAAACCTGTATGGGACACCCACGAGAGGATTTTCTAGTTTGAAAGTAGAGTTGATATAAATGGGGATGTATAGTTTTCTGTAGTTTATTGTTGTTGCTAAGAAATTGCGTTACGTTGATCGAATTGTGTGGCTTAGTCACATGGGGCGGAGGACAGTCTGGCAAGCGCACTTGAAGATTTTTTAATTCAGGGTTCGGGCAACTGCGCATCATGACTGCTGTAATGTCAGACACCGCATTTTTATTATTTATAAATAGTGGCTGGTAGAGGGCCGCTACAGGGACCACGAGGAGGGGCAAGGTGCTAGTCCAGTTCAGTAGTAGGAGTGTCACCACCTGACTAAGTATGCATTTTTACTTATTATGCTTCTGAGGATTTGAGCGGTTGTAGCTTTTTTAATTGTTGGAATAAAGTCTATTATGTTTTAATATATTTTTCAATTATACAACAGCTCTCCTCCGCAATATTATTTCTAACACTATAATTGATGACTATGTCGGTCACCAAGCAAAAGTGACAGATTGGCTACTACAACAGAGCCATGTTCCTATTGCCAGCATCAATTGGTACAGATAAATAGGAGGATAGGGAATTGCAATTATTTCCTCAGTGTTGTCCTGGCACTATCAAATGCGAATAATTTTATAATGTTTAATCATTTTGTGACACAAATTTGGCTCAAGACCAGGCTAGAGATAAACCCTCGCTCAGTCTATTTGTTATCATGATTAGGTATATTTGTTGAAAAAAACTCTGGCTTGATTCTGCCACTCTTTGAAATGAGGGTTATTCAGAAGAAAGCTTGCCATGATCACAATGGAGTGGCGAGCTGCGGGTGGATATAGGGCAAAAGAAGCTGTTCTGACAAGAAAATTACTTATTCAGGTTGTCGATCTCAGACACGAGTGCACACATGAATAACACCAACACCAGTTATTATTGGTAAATGCAATTTATTGGTTACTTACAGTAGAGGCAGCGATTATTCTAACAAAAACCAGTGGCAATTCCCCAAAAGACCCAGGTACATTCTGAATACATGCCTTAAACTTTCCTTAAACTAGCCCCAGCATTTCTGCATTGATTAATGGCCTATCAGATTAACAGCGGGGGGTCCCTGGCAGTCCCATTCAAACTGAATTGGACTGCCAGGGATCCCTGCTTTGTTAATCCTATGGGTCGTTAGTCAATGCAGAAATGCCTTAAACGTGCCTCAAACTAGCCCAGAACATACCCAGCACATACCCAGCACATACCCAGAATGTAACCCGGCTAGTTTACAGCAAATGTTAGAATAAACGTTGCCTCTACCGTAGCTTCGGTTATAATCAGCATTCTATGGCACGCAGGATACCGCTCATGATGTGATCAACAACCAGGGGACCCCCATTATCGGTTAAGATTAACTGCCTGGGAGGCGCATGCGCGATGGCAAGGGAGGTAGACGCTTAGGCTAAGAGCTCCCGTCCCCGCCACGCGAAATACATAAATACGCATAATTTTGAACACATCCACAAACTTTAAAGTGCCTAATATCGCTAGGGGAATACCCCAGGATGGCCCCACAGTCAACTAAAAAGAAGCAGACCGGCGATTTACGAAAGTACATGAGCCGGGCGGCAACGAAGGGGGCCGAGGCAGAAATGGCGCCGGGTTCCGCCGCGGGCTCCGAATCAGAGCTGGAGGAGGAGGTGGAAGACACAGCGGGCCAACTCCCGGTCAGAAGATGCGACTTCGACCGGTTATATAACAGCATGAAGTCGCTCTTCCGCGCTGAAATCCAAGAGCTAAAAAAAGAGGTTCAGGGCCTTGGTGAACGAACCGGAGCTTTAGAGGACAGTGTGACAGCCATTACTACCACCACGAGGAAGGCTGAGAAAAGGGCAAACCATCTCCAGGCCCAGATCACAGAACTGGCCGACAGACAGGAGGACTCCGAAAATAGAGACCGCAGGAGTAACCTCCGCATCAGAGGAATAACAGAGGACATCACAGAAATAAAGGACTTTGTCTCACGCTGGCTGTCTTCCTTATTACCGGAGGTCCCGGCGGCGGAGCTGGCAATGGACCGCTGCCACCGAGCCCTCCGGAGTCGGCCAACAGCCAGTGACCAGCCGCGAGATGTAATAGTGAGGATGCATTATTACAGCACCCGTGAGGCAGCACTGCAAAAGGCGAGAGGCCCTGAGTCCTGTAACTCTGAGGGGATCCCTCTCCAACTATACCAAGATTTATCCCCTATCACCCTGGCCCGTAGACGGAAACTGGTGCCGGTAACCAAACTGCTACGTGATCGGGCGATCAGATACAGATGGACCTTTCCATTCGGACATCTGGTCCTGAAGAATGGGAAGGCCATCTCCATGAAGGAGCCTGAAGATGCCCCGGAGTTCCTCCGCAAACTGGGAATTGAGGACGGCCCAGCACCGGCCCCCAGGAGAGCTCAGAGCCCTACGACGGAATGGCAACAGGCCTCCAGTTCTAAAAAAAATAAAGATCGGGCAGCAGAGGGAGAGGCGGACTGAAACCGGCAGTAATGGCAACTACCCTTAGTTGGCTACAGTTGAGCCACTGTTCAAATCCCACATAAGGCCACCCTGAGAACGTCGAAAGCTGAAAACCAAGACCTAAGGATGTCGAGACTACTCCACCAAAGCTAACAGATATCACAGACACTCGTAAATACTTACCGAACCTGCGGACCCAGAGGCTGAAAATCTCACGAACCCGGAAGCCGGCTGTGACACGCACACCATAGAAGATGGAGGCTCCTCACCGCGTGGTAAGCCCTACAGCACTCACCGGATGAAGAAGGGTGAGACGCGGGAAGAGCTGACGAGAGACATCCGCTTCCTCCGACGTCCGGCGACAGAATGGCGGCAACCGGAAGGACGTCAGCGGAAATAGCAGTGCGGCCATCTTGGTAGAGGCATTTCATCCCCGGCGCCGGAAACGCAGTCTGAGAGACCCGCGACAGGCAGCATACCATTTCCGGGACAGCCGAAAGTGACTGACACCCTCATGGAAGGGACTCCGGACACAGGAGAATACAATAAAAGTTTGAAATAACAGCAGAACCCCTCACCCCCCCGATACCCCATCCCTCCTACATACCCTAACCCCGCATATTACATCCTCGCACCACGATCCCCCCCCTCCCCCCCTTTTTTTTCTTTCTATATATATACTCCATATGCAAACTCCAGCCCACTACCTTACCTCCCCCCCCCCTCCTAGGAGTCCCTAGTCATCACATTCTCCCCCCCCTCACCTCTCTCCTTTCCCTCCCCTCCCATACTTACAACTTTCCCCCCCCCCACACCCCATCTTCCCCACATCATATCCACACATCGCCTATCCCCCCCCCCCCGGGACCCCCGAACTATCCCTCCCCATCAACCAACCCCCCCTCCCCCCCATACTCCCACCTTTTTCCCCCCATACCCCCCCCCCCCACGCCACACCCACGGTACGTCCCCAACCCTCCTCCCCCCACTCATACTACACCCTTACACACCATACCACCATTCCACCCCCCCCCCCTCTCTCCTCCTCCCCCACATTCCCAACCTACGCTCCCTTACCACCAAGCTCCTACCTCCCCTTTACTTACTCCCCCCATCTCCCTCCTCCCCTCCCCTCCCTCCTTCCCTCCTCCCTCCGATCCCCAAGCTTTTAGTCCGGGGATACAACCACTTGAAAAAACATGGACAATATGATGAATGCATATGAGCTGTTCTCTGTTGTAATAGCTTGGGGCCTTGGGCTTTAAGACCACAGCTGTAGAAAGGAGAATGAACCTGGGCATATCAGCAAGTCATAGGCGCCCCATACTCCATAGGGAGCAACACTCAGACTAGACATAACCATGCAGCATAAACACACATTTCCCCCACCTCAAACTCCCCCCCCCCACTCCCCCCCCCCCCAGTCCTCCTCCTTCCCCCCGCCCCTTCCCCCCCTTCTTCCTCCCTCCCCCAACAACAGCGCATCTACATAATAGGAAAGAGACTGCCAGAAATGCATGCCAAGGCACATACAGGGCGTTCCGACTACACAGATAATATAATACAGCAGGTTTACAATGAAGGGGAAAAGCACAAAATTGGTCTTCAGCGTTGAAGGTAGAAGGGCAGGAGACCTTACACTCTCACTGTCAGGGAAATGGCCCAAGTTATTGTTGGGGAAGTTTATAGCAAAGTTTATTATGTTCTTTTTTCTGTGTTCAAAGGCGGGGACGGGCAGCACTACGCCCGCCATCGGCATGGGACTCCAGGCGGGACTCGGGGTTGCACCCCCGGAGAGACCCGCACAAGACCCCGCTGGGCCGGTGCATTTGGGCAGGGAGCGCTCTCTCCCTGAGAGTGGTGCAAGGACCCAGGCCGGACCCCCAGAAGGGGCAACTTTGGTGCCCATTGGGAATCAGCCCCATGGGCTTACCAAACCCTCTACGTGTTGTTGTCTTAATGTTCCTCATGTACTCCCAATATATGTTCCCTACTGTTATCCCCGTTCCCAGGCCAATAACAACCATGACCACACGGCGCGCAGCCGACGTCCCCTGACACCTCGCCAACGGGGGAACGTTTACTGGACCAGCACCACAGCGACTTGCACAAGAAGCATCAATGGGTAAGGACCTCACGGTCGTTTCACACAATGTAAAGGGCTTTAATAGTCCACAAAAAAGACGTATGGCCATGACAGACTATAAACGTCTGAACCCTGACGTTATCCTTATACAGGAGACACACTTTTCCCGACGCAACTCCCCTACATACCTAGACAGCAGATACCAGACCTGGGTGGCTGCCTCCGCAAATAAGAAAAAAAGAGGAGTCGCAATCCTGTTGCACAACCGCATTTCACTAGACATAAAAACCATAAAGAAGACGCAAACGGCCGGTTCATAATAGTGATTGGGACCATCCACGGTCAACCGATCACCATAGCAAACGTTTATGCCCCTAGCGACCGCGCAGTTTCATTTTTCGACAGATTCTTCAAGATCCTACAAACAATAGCACAGGGTGCAATAATATTAGGAGGGGACTTCAACCACACACTTGACCCACACACAGATAGATGCACCCAGGCGGACAGAAAAATCCACAGGGTAGAGCTGCCTGGATCAGAGGCCTTAGGGCCAATAATCTGGTTGATATCTGGCGTGAGCAACACCCAGGGGATAGAGAATACACATTTTACTCCCACCCACACGACAGATACAGCAGAATATACTACCTCTTTGTGACCAACAGAATGGTTTCGCAGATCTCCCACACGGGCATCCATGATATTTCATGGTCCGATCATGCACCAGTAGAGCTGCGGTGCACCGATTTTACACTGAGCAGGCCGGGAGCGACCTGGAAACTCAATGAGTTCTTACTTAAAATCCCCGAGGTGGAACAATTAATTGGGGGAAAGATCAGGGATTACTTCAACGAGAACACGGGTAGCGTGGCGTCTCAGTCTACCCTATGGGAGGCCCATAAGGCGACATTACGAGGAGAACTCATAGGGATCGCAAGTAGACGGAAGAAAGAAAGGGAAAAAAAGATTCTTACTTTACAATCTGACCTAAAGTCCCTCTCCGCTCTACACAAACAATATAAACAAACACAGTCCCTTAAGGCCTGGCTGGACGCCAAAACACAACTCAACTTACTGATGGCCTCCCGAGCTGAAAAGGAGCTGACTTGGTCCAAACGGAAATTTTATGAGCGTGCCAACAAACCAGATACCCCGCTTGCCCGCAAACTCCGAAACACGAGTAGTAATTTTCACATACAGTCAATTCGAACTAACAAAGGTGGCCTAACTTCTGACCCAAAACAAATTGTGGAAGAGTTTAAAACATTCTTTGAGACCTTATACGATGGAGCGAAGGTCTCCCATTGTGAGACCACGCGTAGGCAACTGAAGACATTCCTGAAGGAGGCAAATCTACCCAAACTGAGCAGAAAGGAAGGGGAGGCGCTACAGGTAGATTTTACAGATGAGGAAATCTCAGAGGTAGTCAAATCACTAAAGCCGTCAAAAGCCCCAGGCCCAGACGGCTTTTCTAACCTATATTACAAAAAATTCCGTAAACTGTTAGTCCCTCATCTGACTAAGTTATTTAACTCATTCCTAGAGGGTGCCCCTATACCCGGCCAAATGCTCCAAGCGTCCATCTCAGTGATCCCAAAACCAGGGAAGGACCCAGCTGATTGCAAGAGTTATCGCCCGATTTCATTGATTAATTCCGACACAAAAATTTTCTCCAAACTCTTGGCAAACCGCCTAAATGCGGTTATGCCTAAGCTGGTCCACCCAGATCAAGTAGGGTTCATCTGCGGGAGGCAAGCGGCGGATAACACCAGACGGATCATAGACTTAATTGATGTGGCCCAAAAACATAATATACCGTCCATGGCTCTTAGCTTAGATGCCGAAAAAGCCTTTGACCGAATTGATTGGCCCTACCTCACAGAGACGCTTGGGGAGTTTGGGGTGAAAGGGAGAATGTTGGGCGCCATTCTAGCTCTGTATAGAGAACCGAGGGCGAAGATCAGGCACCAGGGCTTCCCCTCGGAGGAATTCCCGATACGGAGTGGCACCAGGCAGGGCTGCCCCCTGTCCCCATTACTATTCGCACTATGTATCGAGCCCTTGGCGGCACATATTCGTAATAATCCAGATATAACGGGGATCCAAATTCAAGACCAGTCACATAAAGTGGCCCTGTATGCGGATGACATTATTTTAATGCTGCCAAAGCCCCTTACCTCTCTGCCAAACGTCTTCAGCTTACTAGACTCATTTAACAAGATCTCAGGGTTCAAAATTAATCAAACTAAGTCAGAAGCGCTAAATTTAAACCTGCCAAAGGTCACGGCAAAACTCATAGAACTAAATTTTAACTTTAAATGGCAAGCCTCCTCTATTAAATACCTAGGGGTAAATATCACCAAAGATTATAGTGCCCTCTATAAAGCAAATTACCCCAGACTGATAAGGACACTGATGGAGGATCTCAGGCTTTGGTCGGGCTATGCAATCTCATGGATCGGCAGGATCCAAAGCCTTAAAATGAACCTCCTTCCCAGAATCCTGTACCTCTTCCAGACCCTCCCGGTGCAGGTGGCCGGGGCCGACATCCTCCGTCTGCAGTCCTCCATGGTGAAGTTTGTCTGGGGTAACAAAAAACCTCGAATAAAAGCTAGTACGTTAATTCGCCCTACCCTACGAGGAGGACTTGGGGTACCTTGTTTGATGGCCTACTTCCAAGCAGCACAATTATCACAAATAGTACAGTGGCACATGCCATCGGAACTACGACGGTGGGTGGAGCTAGAAAGCATATGCTGCCTCCCTGTGGACTTGCGGGACTTAATCTGGCTCCCAAAAAGGGTCCAGAAGTCTATGCAGGTGCCGCTGGCGGCACTGAAGAGCTCGTTGGCAGTTTGGGGAGCCACCAGATATAAATGTGCTCTCACCACCCAGCACACATATATGACCCCGTTTGTGGGGAACCCTGATTTCGCTCCGGGCATGTCAGCTGGGAACCTGGGGGCCTGGAAAAAAAAGGGCCTCACAAAGCTCCTACATCTGAAAGGTAGTCCACTATTAAAATCATTTGACCAAATTAAATCTGAAACAGGGATACCAAATTCCGAATTTTTTAGATACCTCCAGATTAGAGCTTTTTACAACAAAATCCCTAACCGCCCTAAGCGTACTAATTTTGAGCAGCTGTGTTCAAGAGGTATGGACACTACGGGACTTACTTCTACGATCTACAGATGGGTGGTCTGTCCTATACTCACAGACGACACTAAATTAAACTACAGACGCGCATGGGAAGCCGACCTAGGGGAGACCTTAGACGACGAAGACTGGGACTCAATAGTGCTGGCGGCAGCCAAAAGCTCAATCTGCACGACCCTGAAGGAGAACGCATATAAGGTCCTAATGAGGTGGTATCTCACGATTAGCAAAGTTTGTTAAAGATTACCCCCCATTGTGCCCCAAACAATGTGGGGAGCCTGCAGACTTGTTGCACATGCTGTGGGGGTGCACCAAAGTGGCTCCTTTATGGGAGGAAATCCAAAATTGGCTGACGAGAATTCTCGGGTGCCCGGTCCCCTTGGACCCTTGGCTGTTCCTGCTGGGCAGGCGCAGGCGAGGGCTAAGTAGACCGGCACAAAAACTGATTGCACATTTTGCAACAGCCACGAGGTGTGAACTTGCTGCACTGTGGAAACAACCAGAACTACCCACAATTACGAAAATTCGAAACAGAATTTGGTATGTTTGCCGGATGGAGCAATTGACGAGTCTGGTCAATGACACCGGCACAAACTTCCTAAAAACGTGGGTCCCTTGGCTAGACCAATCAGACATCCCAGGGGTGAATGCCACCAATCTCCTGCTCTGATAAGATGAAATGCGTTCTCCTGGGGGGAGACAGCACAGACAATGACAGACCAGAATACTGGTAGGGCAGCCGTGGACGAACAGCATGACGGTGAAGGGAAAAATCCTGACCAACCAAGACGCGAAGATGGTGGTCGCAGAACACAAGCAGGAGAGGTGCTTCACTTGGCCTTCCCCCCCCCACCCACCCCCTCCCCCTCCCCCCCCCTCCTGGGTTCGTCTTGTCCGTCTAGTTTGTCTGTCGTTTTTATTCTTTTCATTTGCTTTTCCCCTATTAAATGTCAGTACATGTACTGTTCGACTTTAAAAAACAAAATATTGGGCTCGAAACTATCCATGTATGCTTGCGGGTTGTCAGACACTGTATGCACTGTTTCATGTCCCAATAAAAACTTTTTTGTTGAAAAAAAAAAAAGATTAACTGCCTGGTAAATATATTCCTGTGATCACATTTGTACTGCGTGAAGAGCCGAGTACACCTCCAGCTCAACCACAATTGAAGTTCTGGCACATTTCAGGCTCGACAAATGTATCAGGGAAAACACTCAGACATTTAGCCAACATCCCAGCTAGAGAAAGCGGGGGGAGCACAGCTACAGTATACTCAACGCTTCTCATAACACACTATTTCAGCAGTTATTTTCCATCACAGCACAAGCAACTAAATTTCAGAATATTAGACATTTTAGTAAGAGACAAAAGTTAATCCATCATGCACCTGGGCCATCGGAAACACAGCAAAACTCGATACCCATTACAGAAGCTACCAAAAATATAGAAAAAAATTGATATAAACCCTTGCTTAGCCGATTTGTTACTCAAAAGAAAGTTGCACATCTGGGATAAAATATATAACAGACTAAACGAGAACAGGATCCCTTTGAATGGCACCCAATACCATAGAATCAGTCGTGACTACATAATACACACCAAGATATAACCTTTATTTACTGTACAATCAACCTAAAAGTCAACGTTGGAGCACCAACACAACGCGAAATCTAAAAGACTATTACAAACTTCTCTGGCTGTAATCTCAGGAGATCAACACCAGTAATTGTCTTGGGCACTGGTGGATCCTCAGTAATGGGTCCCCTCTATAAGTCATTCATTTAAGTTGTGTTTAAATCATAGGCTAGTCCTATATAGTTCTTCACCCAGCCAAATTGTTCATCACGGAGTTGCCATTGATGCACTGTAGCAGCGGATATGACCTTATACAAGTCTTAAATTGCTCCTCCATTAGCATTATTATTAGTGAGTAATTGTAGTTTTAATATGAGCTAATAGATTTGAAGGTGTTTGAACGTTACTGCGCTATGTGTGCTTTTCTGTGTTTATATTGCAGCTACATCTGAGAAGCAGCAACAGCTGCCAATTGCTAATTTAGCATTAAGGACAACTTTAAATAAGGACTGTCCCGTTTATCACACTTCCAGCTGTGTTGTTTGGTGCCAAGGAGGACTTCTTTACGCTAAGTACTCTGTCAGCATGGGTTGCAGATCCTTGAATATTTTTCACATTCCCTATAGGGCAGGATTGTATGTAGCAACTAGTGGTATGCGTGTGGTTGTTCTTTTCTTCTTGTATTGGCGCAGGTGTTCTCGTGGGACTTTAAGTGCAGTTGTGATTGTTGTGGCAATAATCTTTGGCTTGTATCCCTTCTGTCTGAATGATTCAGTCAGGGTTGGGAGGTGTGTGTTTCTGTCTTTAGTGTCAGGGGATATCTTATAGCCTGGATGTGTATGATGGCTTGTTTTGTATGAGTGGGATGGAAGCTGGACGTAACTACATCTGTCTGTGGGTTTCTTGCATACAGATGTGTGTAGTTTGCCATTCTTCAGTGTTACTGTGGTATCTAGAAAGTTCACTTGGTTTGCCGAATAATTTATTTTGAGCTTAATTGATGGGTGGAATGAATTCAAGGACTCATAAAATGGTTTAAGATTTTCTGTGCCCTCTGCCCATATTATACACAGATCATCAATGTTACTGTAATATTTGTAAGGTTTGTGGAGGCAGGTGGTAAGGAATCTCTGTTCAAGATTTGCCATAAAAAGATTAGCATATTGCAGTGCCAGCCTGGTGCCAATTGCATTAGTTGTAGGTACAGTTGTGTGAAAAAGAAAGTACACCCTCTTTGAATTCTATGGTTTTACATATCAGGACATAATAAAAATCATCTGTTCCTTAGCAGGTCTAAAAATTAGGTAAATACAACCTCAGATGAACAACAACACATGACATATTACACCGTGCCATGATTTATTTAACAAAAATAATAGGCCTCTGGGGTGGGTAGCGGGGGACAGGGGTTAACCCCTTAATTACTATAGCGGTTATTAACTGCTACGGTGATTGAGGGGTTAAGGGCTATTAGATTGTATTTTTTCTTGTATTCTTGCTGGCATCATAGGACATGGACCTGGAGTATGCTGACGAGGACGACCTTCATGATGTAAGGGGTAAGTTGAACGTTTTATTTACTTTATTAATACTGGCTGGCTAATGTTTGACTTTATAATGGGCAAATGCACTATTATCCATATGTGGATAATAGTAATTTTGCCTATTACTGTAATGTATGTGTTTGGCGGGGGGAGGGGGGTGGGGGTTGTTTGGTGTAGAGGAGGTGGGTAGTAGGGTTGTTGTGTTTTAAAATATTTATTGTGGGTAGTGAGGATGGGTAAAGTTGGCATTTGGCCTTTGGTGGGTAGCGGGAGGGGTTAACCCCTTCATTACCTTTGCGCTATTAACCACTAAGGTAACTCCACCCGCAACCCCCCCACAAGGCCTAAACACCCACCAAGGGCCAAATACCACCTTTACCCACCCTCGCTACCCACAATAAAGATGGCACTGGTAGTTAACCACTTAATTGCCCTAGCGTTTAGCCACTAAGGTAATGAAGTTGCCTGTAAATACATTTTTATTGCATGGGATTCATCCTGGTGGTC
Organism: Ascaphus truei; assembly: GCF_040206685.1. Lineage (NCBI taxonomy): Eukaryota > Metazoa > Chordata > Amphibia > Anura > Ascaphidae > Ascaphus > Ascaphus truei. The sequence goes on from NC_134486.1 coordinate 127,328,963, forward strand.
TTCAGTGCTGATATTAATGGGTATCAGTTCCAGAGACCCCCGGCATCAATCCGATGCAGGAGAAAGGCATTTTTTTTCTAAGTCCTCTCTCACCCACCGCCTTCTCTGCTGGTTCTCCCCAGCATCATGCCAACTTTTCCTGGCGTGAGGATTTGAGGAGAAACTCGCCATTCTATAGCCGCGATAGGCCTCGATAAGCTAATTGAGGCTACTAGAATTGCACGAGTTTCAGAACCTGCCGATAAGTGACTTATTGCCGGTCAACATGAAAAATGGTAAATGCTGCACACCAAATAAGAATAAATGTACAGTAATTACCGGTGCTCCTGCGTCTGGATAAGAGCCGGAAGCTGATCCAACAGTACAAGAAGAGAGAATACGTGGGCACAACGGATTTCCAAATGATCTAATTTATTTAGCCAAACAGAAACACAACGTTTCGACCATAAGGTCTTTTTCAAGTGAGGTATAGTGGCATAGGGAATAAAGTAAAAAATGAGTCTTTAAATACCCCTCACCAACCCACAACACCCTGTGTTCATTATCAGTGATCTCAAACAGCTGTGATTAGCCGTTCCTTTTTTGCTGCATCATAGCCAGTAGCAACTCCTCCAATGATGCTGTCCTCACGTGGGTTCCCGCCCCTTTCTCTTCACCTCATTCATCATTATGAATTATGTAGGGGCTGAAACTAACAGTGAGAAGAGAGAAGAATTCCTTCATAGTGTACATAATTGCTAATGGTGTTAACTATACTTGTAGTTGAGAGGCTGCATATGTTAATATAATATTATATTGAACCTTTGTCATGCTATTTGTCACTTTAACCCTAGATGGCAGTGTTCTATCTAGTTGATATTTACCATCGAATAGATTATCTTGATTAAATTCAATGCACATCAATGGAGCAGTACATCATTAAGTAGCCACAAAAAAACGACTCAAATATTGAATGATTTTTATGCAGGGCCCTCTGATTCCTGGGAGTCCAAAAGTTTAGGCCAAGGTCAGCAAATGTTCTTCAGTTTTTCCTGGAACTATCACTTTCAATGTTATGACAGTGCTCATATACTGTATAATAATAACTTTATTTTATATAGTACCTTTCTCCCAATAGGACTCAGCACTTCAAAAGTGCAGTATAGTACAGTGCAGTGCATGTACGCAGCACATGGGAATTTTTTGTTACATAAACAGTCCCTACCCAGGTGAGTTTATAATCTGTGATTTTGGTGCCCGAGGCACAGGGAGATAAAGGGACTTGCCCAAGGTCACAATAAGCTGACACCAGGAATTGAACCAGGTTCCCTCGGTTTCCTTGTTTATAATCAGTGTGTTTTCTCACTGAGACACTCCAGCCTGTTCCCACTAAACCTTCCTTTTATTCTTCTCCTACAGTTATCCCCAACATACAACCTCTCAAGCCATAAGTTCAAATTGTTTGCCAACATCTTAATCCATATGTAATGTCAGTTTTTTACGTTATTATTAATTAGCTGTTGGTTGGTGCATTCAGGGATGCCACCTACTGAAGAGAGAGTCAGGCCCTGGACAAGTCCCGGCATGGGAGAGAGAACCGCAGAAACTGGGAAGAGCCGGGCACCAGAGGACATCAAAATCATATTCACCAATGCCCACATATATATCTGAGCTTATGTAAGGCTTGATTTGGACATTTATGTGGTAAAATATTGCTGTTACTATCTACACCATTGCTGTGTTTTTTCTTTCACATGAGCACATCACCGTATTACCCATTACATTACCAAGATCATCAGGATTGCCACTGATTTGGATTTTGCCTTAAATACCCCCCAACATGGTGAGTAAGGCTATTGGAGGGTACTTCTTTTGTGTACACTATTGCACTGACGTTACTACTCGATATAGTTTTCTTATGATTTTTGTACAGTCCCCCGCTCCTCTTGCTTTTGGAGAGCCCGGGGCACTAGAGGCCTAAAACCATCAGCAAGGTAAGTGTGTATGTTTGTATTTTGCATGTGTGTGTGCGAGGGTGGGGATATTGCATTTTTTTGTGTGACGGGGGGTATTGTATTTGTGTGTGGGAGGGGGAGTATTGTATTTCGTGCATGGGATGGTATTGTATTTTGTGTGTGGGTGTATGTCACGATGGACACCAACTTTATCAACACATTTATATTTCTGGGTACTCGATTGAACAGAACAAGTTGCAAAATAAATTGTGATTTATTTCCTTAATAGACAAACACACAACATCTGCAGAATACACTTAAAACAATAATAAGGGAATATAAAAAATAAGGGAAGGAAATAAATTGTCCTTTGTCTGCAAGCGCAAGAAATGCAGTCTTGGTTTAAATCCCAGCCACCTCAAAGTATTTAGTGGAACTTCGTTAGAATTCGTTCCAGAGTCACCAGGGCTAACGAATTCCGAAGTTTGGGGCAAATCCTTGGTTACGTTGTTATTAACCCCTTCACTCCGGGACCGGTTGCCGCTGTGCTGGAACAAAGTCTTGCGTCTTTACATCATGGATCAAAATTCAGGAATCACACTGGGGATACATCGGGAGCCACAGTTATAGACTGGCCAAAGCTATCTTTAACATGTGGTTCCAATCCCCCTCGTGGGAACAATTAACCCACCAATAGTCATGTTGCCCACAGTTCATAATACCGGTCAAAAAGGCTGTCCGGTATGCAAAGCGCATGGGTCAGGTTGACACCCATGCCACTTAGCATACCTGGGATACACCCATACCTTGGCGCCACTGAGTCTGATTTTTGACCCAGAGGTGTCAATAGCCTGGCATCTGGTTCACCTCAGAGTGCCGGCCGTGTATATATTCTGGGTCTCTTCATCTCTTCATCGCTGACACTCCTTAAGGCTGAGGGGTGCTAAATCAGCGAGACCCTTTGAAGCTCAGCCATGAAAATACCCCCAGCTCATTTAACGATATAACAGCTGGATGTCCGAGGAATTCCTCCTCGGACTTACAAAAACACACCCTGCCTTACATTTAAAATCTGCAGCTTTTACACATGTAGCCAGGTTCCCCCTGCCTGTCAACCCCCCTCACCTTGCTGGCGATCGCGGGGGCTGCCGAGCCCAATGGCGGTCCCGTCGGCCGATCGCAAGGTGGGAGCGGTGAGGATCCTGCTTCAGGGGAGTTGCCGGGGACGCGCGCGGCCGTTTGTCAGGGCCGCGATCGCGTTGCGAGGGCTCCCGGCGCTCCCGAAGCAGGGCGGCAGGGCGCCGCCATTCCCTATGTGTTCGCGCATGCGCAGTGAGTCCCCGCATGTGGCGGCCAGCCAGGGACATTGCGCATGCGCAGTGATAGCACTCGAGAGGCAGCCAATCAGCAGAGGGCTCTAGAGAGGGACTACATATCCCATGAGCCTAAGGAACGCCCTACATGACCCCAGGGAGCCAATAGGGCTACAGCATCTCCCTGCAGAGGAGATTAGATACATTTCGCGGGCTCTGAGCACGTTAGTCAGTCGGCGTCAGGAGCAGATGGGGAAGGAGGTAGGGTGCAGGAGTCAGTGACTCCCTGCCCTAGGCCAGCAGCCTCCTAGGCCCCAGATAGCCCTGAGCCACCAGTAGTGTTGTGTTGTTCAGGGACAGGCCCCAGGTTAGGGACCCTGCCCCTTAATATTATCCAGAGTCAGTTAGGGACACAGCGGACGCTGCGCATCCATCCAGAGGTTTGGGCTCAGACCTCCGCTGCGGCTGCAGCAGCCATCCGGGTGGGATCGCCCCGGACGGTAGTTCCTGTATTCACTCATCATCAGGATCCATTGTGAAGCTCCTTAGCAGGCCCGGGCACTGGAGTGCTCGGCAGGTAATCATCAAGTGCACCAACTATACCATCTATTCATACAAGACATAGTGGCTGGCAGTCACACATATATTTATCTCACTTGAAGGTGGAGGACATATTGTGTGGGGTTACTGGACACGGGGTGGGATCACCCGGTGTAGGTGGGTGCGTCCTGCAAGATGCAGTAGTTAGTGTCTACTCTAGAGAGGGACACCTGTTGATATATATATATATCAATAAGTACGTTTGCTACAGTAAAGTTATTGGTTGTTTTACATGCTGTGTGTGTGATATATATAAATTGTCCTGTGAGGACCACTCCCCCTCTGGTGGGAGCCATCGCAGGTGGAGGCGCTGCACCGATTACGAGGTTACTCCTATTATTATACGTGCCCCAGGCTCCCTGTGGCAGAGGCTTAGGCCCCCTGTGAGCCTAACAGGTAAAGCACCACACCTGGTAACATTAGGTTCCCCGAACACACATACCATATGCTATTGGGTGGGGGAATACCCGTTACATACACTTTTTCAATCAGGGCTAGTGTTGGACTCTCCTGCGCCATCATGTGTCGGTTAGAGCAGGGGGGCGCAAACTTTTTTCCCTGCGCCCCCCTGACGGCTGTCCCCTCGCTCCCGCGCCCCCCCCAACCCCAACTTACCCGCGCTCTGGCGTAATGACGTCACGTTGCCATAGCAACGTGACGTCACATGACCTCGCAGCGTCATTTTGACGCCGCGTTGCCATGGCGACGCCGGGAGGAAGCCGCCGGAGCCACGGGTAAGTATGGTTTACAGAGGCCCTGCAGCTCCCCCGGCACTTAAATTAAGTGCCTTCGGGAAGCGCGCGGGGCCTCTGTAAACCCCGCGCCCCCCGTCGGCAGTCTCGCGCCCCCCCTGGGGGTCGCGCCCCACAGATTGCGCACCGCTGGGTTAGAGTGTATGGCAAGCAATGCATTTTGACTTTTGACATAGCAAGCAGGGAATGGCTTGCAAATGGGGGACAAAAACATCTGGGACAGGGCAAACACAGTAATGCATATCAAATCAGTTTAACCCCTTTCTCCCCATCACAGAGTATTGTATTTCAGGCGTGTGGAGGGGGTATTGTATTTTGTGTGTGGGAGGCAGGGCCGCAGACAGATTTCCCGGGGCTAGAGTTACGACCGGGCCCTCCCCTCCATGTCGGCAGTCTTGCGAGCCCCCACAGATTACACCTCAAAAGCCCCTTCATGTCACTGCCTCTCTTCCTCATTCACCCCCTCTCAATCTCCCCCTCCTCCATCAATTACCCCACTCTCACTCAAGCCTCCTGTCTCGCATGTATTTCTCTCCCCTGCATCTCACTATATATTACTCCATCTTTTCCTCACTCCCTCCCCTCACTCCCTCTCTTATCTCTCCTCCTCTGTCAATTACCCCACTCTCACTCAATCCCACCTCCTCACTCATTCCATCCCCCGACAAAATATACCAAGAAAACCCCACCTCCCCAAATACAAAAATCCTTCCCACGCCCTAAACAAATGCAAAGAAGTCACCACCACCAAATATATACAAAACCTCCCCACACCCCAAATACATTAAAAAATTCCCTACCCCCAAATACACACAACCCCCCCCCCCACACCCAAATACCAAAAAAAACAAAACAATTCATCAAATACATATTAAAAAAAACACCCCCCAAATACATATAGAAAAAAACCCCACCCCCCCTCTTTGTAGCAAAATGTTATTTTTGGTAACTTCTTTTGTAGCCCAGCTCCAAATAACTCCTTGATGCATATACAGTACAGTATATATTTACATATATCTACTCAGCTTATGTCTCTATACTGTGATAATGTTTGAAGTTTTTCTGATACTAGATTACTAAACATTATCATTTAAATTGCAAATAATTAATTATTCTTGACTAAATGGGTCATCGAACTTTTGACATTTACTGTTCAAAATGTTTACTATGTTTCTGCTTTCTAATTATTTCTGCTTGTGTGTTTTGTCTGTTTTCTTGTATCACTCAAGCACATACATTAATTGTATTGATAAGAAATAATGCTTAAATGGGTATGAGTATAGGGATGATACACAGAGAATAGAAAAAGAATGAGTAATATTTCTACATTTATAAATTTATACTTGAATTTAAGTTTGAATTTATATCTATACATGTTAAGTTTTCCTAATTCTTGCATTCATGGTTTAACCTACACATTTTTGTGTTCTTTGTTTTTATATTCAGTTATGTTCATATGACATACGTTTTAACTTTCAGATTATTTTGGTTGAGGCTACACATTGGTTATAGTTTAATACATGTTTATTTCTCCTACCCCTGGTAGCATGTGCTTTCCCCTTCATGGGGAATACTAAGGGTTGAGCACTGGACTGACGTCACATCCGTTTTTTTCTCCTATATAGTTCCTTTCAGACAAAGTGACATTACTCTTTGATAAAGCCCGATTACGGGTGAAACGCGTCAGAGTTCACTTGTGGGGTTAGCCCTCTATTTTACTTGCCAAACAAATCATTTTTTAATTTTCAAAGCAATCCAGCCTTATCCTTTTTTCACTGAGCTGCACACCGCCTATACCTCTCCCCCACGGGACATCACTTCTGGCTTACTCTGGGGATGATCTCAGGCCTCTGGCTGGGTCAGCTGCAGGCCTCCCTCACTGACTGTCCCATGCCGAGATTCTGATGCCGACGCATGCCGGGCCTCTCTCATGTCGGTGTGCGCCGGAAACTGAGCCAGGCTGGCTTCTGGCACGTGCCAGCCCCAGAAGCTCAGTGTGGGACAGTCACTGAGGGAGGCCCAATGTTCTGGGAGAGCCGGGCCCAGTGGTAACGAGAGGACCGTCAGCCGGGCAAAGAAGTTGGGCCCAATGGCTTTGTCTGACTGACCAGGTCCCACGCAGCCACCGGGCCCGGGACACTTGTCCCTGCTCTCCCCTCCCTGTCGGCAACCCTGGTAGCAGGAGGGGTATTGAATTTTGTGTGTTGGTGGGGGGTATTGTATTTTGTGTGTGGGTATTGTATTTTGTGTGTGGGGATTATTGTATTTTGTGTGTGGGGAGGGGAGATTATATTTTGTGTGTGGGGGTATTGTATTTTGTGTGTGGGGAGGGGAGATTATATTTTGTGTGTGGGGGTATTGTATTTTGTGTGTGGGGAGGGGAGATTGTATTTTGTGTGGGGACAGGGGTATTGTATTTTGTGAGGGGGACGTGGGGACTTTCTCCGACCCAGTGTGCCGCTGTTACAAAGCAGGTCCTCCCTGGCCGTCCTCCATCTCTGCCACCCTGCTCAACTTCCATGGTCCTTCTCCTCTGCTGCCACTGCCCTGCGCCCCACCACCCATCGTCGTTATCTTCCTGCTGTCCCCCAAAATGTGCCGCCCTAGGCAACCGCCTAAGTCACCTAGCGGTTGCATCAGCCCTGAATATGACAGTAATAGAAACAAGCCTAAGCACCTCCCTAGCATGAGAGTACCAAATATATCAAATTTTGGTTTACAAATTTGAATAATCTACAGGTACAGAGTTCCAGTGCAAAACTAAGAATTTGTTTAAGCCGCAAGGTGTGATTATTGAGTCTCCCTAGCTGTATTTTTGGGGTACTGTATGGCGTTGCCTCTCCCCGGCAGTGAAACATCTACAGAAGGTTAGCATATCCTTCCACTCTGCTCACCACATCCATGACATATTTTAACACCAAACCACACTCATGTAGAGCATTTAATTTGTAGCTATACATTTGGCCTATTACCGAATTGCACCATTGTCCTATTTATTTATTTTTTACAAAATTCAGATTAGTTTTAGAATATTTACATGTACCAAACATCTCAAATATTTCTGAGGCCTGAAACTTCTGATCGATTCATTGTTTCTCAGGTAAGTCTGTACCACAAAAATGGGATTGGTCAGCTACATCCCCAGTAAAATGGTGAATTTGAGGACAACATTCCCATTTTACTAAAAAAATTATAACCAGAAAGGTTTTCCCTATAGATGTCCCAATACTCGTCAAGTAGGCTTCCTTTATACAAGCACTCCCAAATTACAATAGGGAAAATGAGTAGAAGGACAAAGTCAGATACGTCGCTCAAAACCTAAGGAAGATAATTTGATTAAGATCAGATTTTACTTTCAATAATAATTGCTTTCATTGTATGCAAATTCTGAAGCTGGGGGCTGTGCTTTCTTTGTGGATGTGACTGGTGGACAGGAAACTGATTCTCACTAGGGCCATGAGTTTCAACTTACCTTTAGGTATCTTACAGAACGCACAGCTGTTAGGCCACCATGAGCCAAATAACTACCTGGCCCCAGAACCTATGCTCCCACAAATCCAGGTGTTTCCATGTACCAGAAAAATGCAAAGAATTATAATATTTTCATTCCTGTTATTCACTTTCTGTCTGAGCAACACTCTTCAAACCTTACTATTGGCTTATGATGCAGTTGACAGATGGTGAAGACGCCCTAAGGCCAGGAATGGTTAACTTTAGTTATGAATGTTTTCCGGACAACCAATTTACATCTGCATCATAAGCTGGCTCATTTTCGGAAAGTTTTAAGTATATTCATACATTAGGGATATCCTGTATATCTGCCCGTGACATAGAGAGCCTGCAACTGGCAATCATTGCTTAAGAATTCTCTTATACATACAACATTCATACCTGGAGGAATAAAGCTTCTTCTTTTTTTTTTTTGGATAATTACATCTATGATCTCTTTAAGTAGCAACCTTCCGCCTGATTTACCTTTTTATTTGTTTAGGCTCCTGTCAAATAATCGCTGACCGTCAATATTAACCTCCTCCTAGTACAATGTGCTTTCGCTGTCCCCATTTTTCCCCTGGTAAATTCAACCCATTTGAAAAAGAAACACCCGGAATTTTGTATCTGTCGCTATGCATCAACATGTTAGTATTTAACTTTGTCATATTATGTTATTTTTAGAGTGTTTTTTACTCTTGATGAATACGTTGTGATGGCCAGACTGGGGAAATTCCTATGTGCTGCGTACTGCGCACTATACTGTCCTTGTGAAGCGCTTTGAGTCCCATTGGGAGAAAAGCGCTATATGAAATAAAGTTATTGTTATTATTAAATGCGTAACGGGCAAATACTTTGTAAACTGGTTTGAAACCGTCTCATTTAACTCAACAATTTGCTCTAAAATAATCTGATTTTCTCTGCTTTTTAGTCTTTTATTAACACCTCTTTCACACTGTAAAAGAGAGGGAGGGATGTTAATGGTAACATGTCAGTTCAACTTTTGTCTCTGAGCTGCACCTGTGTTGGCCTGGGGCATAATGATAATTACATTCATATCTGAAGCTAAGAGCAGAGAAATGAGCAAGCTTCAGATTCATGACACGGGTTATAGGCAAATGTAGTCAAACTACCTCCAATGTTGCATTTCCCCCCCCAAATCAATGTAGTTTCAAGTAGTACACTCAAAGATACCTGTGACGTTGAAAGCTCTGTACAATATAATTGAATCTAACTTGTCCCTTAAAAGGTTTAGGGGACCTGCCTCCCAGTGCAACATACGAGGAAAGAAGAACAGATCTTCGGTGGATCGTCAGGTCACAGGAGGGTTGGGGGAGGGCTGTGGAGGACCAGGGTAGGCTCGGTCTAGGGTAGGTTTTCTTTTGGAAGATTGTTCAGTTTAGGGGGGATGGGGAGGCCAGGTAGATGAGAGGGAGCAGTGTTGGGGTTTCCCCTGTGCATGCACAGGACGCTGAGGTGGGCAGGCCCTAGCGGCTCCGGTGTGACAAGGCCTATGCGGTGCGATGAGGATCACCGCCAGATCGTTCAGGTTCCTGAAGGTGTGGGACGTGAGCATGCAGGTATTGGCGGATCAGGGAGGGGAGTGAAGCCATGTTAGGGGTGTTGAAGGAGATTTTGGCAAAATTGGGGGCCTGGGCAGGGGGGGCATAGAGTTGCAGCACAGGTGGCTACAGGTATTGCTGAGTTGAGGGGTTGCGGCGTTGAGAGGCTTTTGGGGGACGTAACTCGGGTATATATCATGGGTCAGGATGGGTCGTCAAACCCGGGAAACTTCAGAGGTTGGGGGTGTGGTAAAGGTTCCGCAGGGGGAGCTAGTAGTGGAAGGAAGGCAATACCAGTAGTGCCAGCGATACCGGGGTCACAGGAAGTGGGCATAGGGCAGTCATTTCAGGGGTAAGCAAGGATGGAGGAGCCTCAGCTTGGCAGTTGAGGGGGCTAAGGATGGAGGGAATAACATTCAAGAATCCAGTTTTAAAGAGGTATAATTAGTCCAGAGAAAAAAGAAGAGTGGCAGAGCACTACAACAAGTGTCCATAGAATAATAAACATGCGTTTCCCATGAAAATATATTATTATTTAATGGTCATGAAGACAAGAAAAGGGCAAAAAAGCCCCACAAATGTTTCACACTTCACAGAGCACTTTGTCAAGGTATACACATCAAACTTTATTAACATATTTATAGAGACACACTAAAAATGAATGACCAATAAACATGGCACAAAAGCAGTACACCCTCTATAATTACTAATGATCTCATGGAGTGTAAGAGATCAATCTACGTGGTCAGGCCTAGCAACCGATAGTCCCGCCCCTGGCAACCAGTCCGGAGCTCAAACAGGTCTGACAACCACTTAGGCTAAGCGCTTTGCAATACCTGACAGTGGGCAGAACCGTTGGGGCAATGGAAGCTACTCACGGGACGGGAGATCAGCAGCAGCACGCACTGTGATACACAGCAATGACGGTCTATGAACCGCGCGGCACCTAGTAGCGAGAGGGGACCGGCATAATGGCCTAACAACCGATAATCCCGCCCCTGGCAGCCAATCCGGAGCCTAGACAGATCTGACAGCCACTGTGGTTATGCGCTTGTGCAATACCTAGCAGTGGGCAGATCCATCACCGCAATGGAAGCTACTTACGGGGCAGGAGAATATCGGCGTCAGCGCGTGCTGTGTGCACGCATCACGAGAACCACCACGTCAATCCCACCCAGTCCCTACGAGCCAGCGCTGCACAACCCACAGAACTGGCGGTGCGCGCACGTGCGAGCCAAGCTGCGCGACACCTAATGCCAAAGGGTAAAAATACTAAGGGGGCTATGCACTAAGCAGTGATAATTTGTTTTAAGAGTGCAAAGTGCCCTTAGAACGTGAAGTTCCGCTGAGCGCTATTCACTAAGCCGCGCAAACAGGCACTTTGCGCTCTTAAACTGACTTTTTCCTGGAAAATTTTCAAAGTCCAACTTTGCTTGTACGATCAGCTGTTTGCGCTGAATCCTGCCATTCTGCGGGATTCACTAAGCAACGCAAACTTATCGTATGCGAAAGTTGCGCTGAATAAAGCTCACCAGCTAAAGACAGGTGATAAAAAACGCAGGACTTTACATTTTTGCAGGCGCAACACCAATACAACAGGCCGGCGGGTGTCCCTGGCTGACCCCGTGGGGATCCGGGGGTACCCGGCTCACCAAGCGGGGGTCGCCGCGGCCGTCTCTGGGTCCCCGCGGGCCTGCGGTTCCAATGTTGTGCCTCAAAAAAAAAAAAACAATATTTCTAACTAAATACACCCCCCCTAACACATACAATTCAGTATTGGGCAAAATTACTATTATCCACATATGGATAATAATGCATTTGCCCATTTAAAATACATATAAATCACAATAAATACATATTACACTTACCTTTTCCAGGCACCCACGATGAAGGCCGTCTTCATCCTCATCTTCATTTTGCCCATGTCCCCTCCTAAGCTGCAAAACATACAAAACAATCAAAATAGCCAATGTAATGTCCCCTAACCCCTTAATCACCTTAGCGATCATTAACCGCTAGTCATTAAGGGGTTAACCCACCCTCACCCACCACTCGGGAGGCCTATACACCCTCCCTCACTATCCACCCATGAGGCCTAACAACCCACTACCCACAAGGAGGCCTACCCAGCCTGGCTTGGGGACATTACCCACTTCCCATACCCCCGTTAAACACAATAAACAGCACTATATTTAATAAACACTACATAACCCACCCCCTGTGTCCCCCCATAAATACCTGATTTATTCTTTTATATACAGGGTTAATACCCCAGGCCCACGGAGTCCCCGGTGGCCCTGACGGGTGTCCATAGACCTCACAGTAGCCCAGCACAAGGTTTCAAACAGGGTCTGGAGGCCTACAGGTGGTCCCCACCAGGCGCCGTGGTCCACCAGGTGGTCTCCATGGGTCACCGTGGGCCACAATGGGGTCTCCACGGGTAGGCCCACGGGTGTCTGGGGGGCCCCGGGTCAGACCCACAGGTGTCTGAGGGGCCTCGGGTGGTTCCTGCGGGGGTCTGGTGGCCCACGGGTGGTACCTACAGGTCCACGTGTCCCCACAGATGGGGCCACCGGTTCTTCCCCACAGGTGTCCCCTGTGGACACGCCAGCCTGGTACCCGTGAGCATCCGAGGAGACCTCAGGTGGTCTCCAGAGGTCCCCGCAGACCTGAGGAAAAAACCCTGTATATAAAAAAAAGAAACCTGTCCTATTCATTTAAATACATAAATACCCCCCACACCCCATTCCCCCATACACATACAGTACTACAGTAATGTGCAAAATAACTATTATCCAGATATGGATAATAGATTATTTGCCCATTATGAAACACAAAACATGCATAAATAAAAACATGAAATCTTAATCTGAAAATCACCACATTGCATCTTACAATTAAACCAGCAGCACATTTAAAAATAAACCAACAAACCAGCAGCTAGACAAATGTATATCAAATGTCACACAATTGCATTGAGTGTGTACATGATGCAATTAATCTGTGCATCATGTAACACTATGCAAAATCAATTTCAAACTAAAATACACTATGAACAACAACATACAATGCCATCCACAAAATCAAATAGAAAATAAGCAAGTAAACATAAATACATTTACCATCAATCAATTTCCTAAATCAATTACAATACTATCAAAATCAATTATACAATTCACTATTCAATTCCTAAATCCAAACCACTGACAAAATAATTCTACTTCAAAGTAACCACCATCATACAAATCTAACTACCAGAAATAAGCCATTATTCAAAAGCAAAACCCTGAAATATACTCCTGCAAAGAGCATTAAAAATGACATGTAACTAAATAAAAATTACATTACACACACAACAATGTAGAATTCAAGCAGCTAAATACATTTGAAATACATGAAAAAAACATCAACATTAGCAAATCAATCATTTATTATCCCGGTTTGGGGCATCGGTGCCAGTGTCGCTGCCATTTTTATAGTGTCCACGTCGCGTCTTGGACGCTATAAAGATGGCGGCAACACTGGCCTCCGATGCCCCATACCTGGCCCTGTAACTCGGGAAGCAGGGAGTCTCTGAGGCAGAAATCAATGCGGTTCAGCTCAGGGGACCCCCTGCTCCCGCACGCTATTATTAAAATGTACATTAATGCAGCTTCATTACCATTGCAGATAGCCGCTACGGTAAGGAATTATTGGTTATTGTTGTGTGTCTACATTTGAGGGGGAGCCCCCGCACAGCTGAGAAGTATAAAGGTGAGGTGCTCACTAGGTAAAGTACAATAGCATAGACTGGGAGAACAAGTGAACCTAGTATCCGAGCACACAATCACAGAAATGATATGTTGTTGTATTAAAAAATCTTTAATGTCATCAACGAATATAAAATATAGGGATTTAAAAATGAACAGCACTGATTGTGACTCTAATCAGAGTAACATTGCTGTATCAGCTATGAAGATATAGACATATGGTAGATAACAGCTGTTATTTCCAGCATTAGATTATGATGACTTGTCATGAATCTACCATATGTCTATATCTACATAGCTGATACAGCAATGTTACTCTGATTACAGTCACAATCAGTGCTGTTCGTTTTTAAACCCCTATATTTTATATTCGTTGATGACATTAAAGATTTTTTAATACAACAACATATCATTTCTGTGATTGTGTGCTCGGATACTAGGTTCACTTGTTCTCCCAGTCTATGCTATTGTTGTGTGTGTTTTGACAGTAGTGTAGATGTGTAGGGGGTCACCAGAGCTGAACCACATTGGTTTCAGCCTCATGGACCCCCTACTTCAGGATATACAGGCCCTGTTATGGGGTGCCGGTATCCCCTGCAGAATTTAAATGTCCCGGTCACGGGACGCGGAAGCTTTCAAAGTGCAGGGGATACCGGCACCCCATAATGGGGCCTGTATCTCCTGAAGTAGGGGGTCCCCGGACCTGAAACCAATGCGGTTCAGCTCCGGAGACCCCCTGCTCATGTACACTACAGAGCTTGATGCTGTGAACACCTTATTGAAGTTTTTCAAAACTCAAATCAAGTCTCCTGTGTGCTCCTCCTTTCCTTCATTTTTGTGCCATTATCAGGTCCAGCCTTGAGACGCCGGGACCATTAGGAGGTAAGCACCAGGAGCAGAATTATACTTGTATGCCTTTATTAACAGTGGTGTGCCATTTATTTTTATGATTGCTCATGTACACTATTATTAAAAGGTATTTATTTTGTGTACGATCGCCTGTAACAGCCTTGCATGGAGATACAGAATCTCCATGCAAATGTTACAGGCGGCTTATTTTTTCTATCAGCTACCGTACGTGAAGTTTCAGTGCGCTAGCTGAGGGAAAATACATTGCACGCACGATAAGCCAGTTTTGGACACGTCCGATAGAAAATGGGCTGAGGGCCTTAGTGAATCGCGCCGCCGGCTTAATTTTTTATCGGATGTGCTAATTTTTTTCAGGCCGGCGCGAAAGCTCGGAACTTAGTGCATAGCTCCCATATTGTTCAGGGGTACTGCAAAATGTGCTACTATATAAAAAAAACATTCAAACAAATAAAATATGATTAAAAAATGGTAACAAAGTAAACACATTTGAGAAATACAACCCAAGTCTATTTTGTCATGTTTATAACTATACTCTCTGAATAGAAAAGGTAAGTATAAAATTATAACTGTATGATATGTACATGCATATTGAGCCCTAATCTGACAAAGAAACTGGGGGTCAGATGACATGGAGGAGAAATGGGTAATGAAAATAAGCACAGAACAAGTCCCACAGTTTAAAACTGGGGGTGTCCCTGAAAGGAAAAACAAGATATAATTGAATAACTCATATCTGTGCTAATATAATATTTAGTTACCCCCAAGTCTGATCAATAACCCCATCTGATACACCCATGGGGAATGCATAGTAAAAAAAGGGATGAAAAGAAATGTATATATACGCATTTAGTGTTTTATATTATATAGTGTTTTGCATTATCCATCAATAAAAAATATAAAATATAATATAAAGATTGGAAAACAGAACAGAAAAAATATAGATATTTGTATATTTATATCAAGTGCCAAATGCAAATTCATAATAATTCACAATTAGAGATCTCTTGGGTGAAATATTCTTCAAAAGATGATGTAGATGGAACCATCAATATCAATATGTGTATAAACAGATATATATATATACACACACACACAGAGCGTTCTATAATGGTATAGAAAAACTCAATAAACACACAGAGCCATAGGACACTCACTATGAAATATACCAGAATGAAAAATTGGAAGGAATTAGCTATTGGAAAATAAAAATAAATTACTTATCCAAAAATGGGCCCAAATCCCAATCTTTATTAAGACCAGATGGTACCCTAGTCTTCATAGTGAATATCCAAAATAATTCACGTCGATTGAGTGCATTAAGTTTATCACCACCTCTGATAGAACAAGAAACGTGTTCAATTCCCATGAAAGAAAATCCTCCCAGGCCACCTTGACTGCAGCAAGAAAAATGGTGAGATACGGGGTGTAATAAATCACCTCTTTCAATCAGTCGCACATGTTCCATTATTCTGACCTTAAGGGCTTGAATAGTGCGACCAATGTATTGTTTTCTACAGCAACAGGTCAGGAGATAGACAACAAACCGTGTGTTGCAATTGATAAATGTCCTAACTTTAAACTGCCGGCATGTAGTGTGTAGGACGTAAATTCTGAACTCGTACTCATGTATTTGCATATTTTACAATTAGAACATCTGAAAGTACCCGCAGGAAGAGGATGCTTTGTAACATTGTCAGAAGATTAAAAACAACCAATACAAACCGGCGCCTAAAGAGTCCAAAGTGGGTCTATATAAAGTCCAAATGGATGGAATACCAAGAAATTGTATGTCCAATCTTGTACTTCCAGAATCCACAGCAAGTTGTCACGTGGCATATGTAAAGCAAACAGAAAAAAACATCATAGTGCAAAACTGCTACTTAAATACACAGACAAGACAAACAAGACAAGACAAACAATAAACAAACACAAGCAAGGCTGAAAGAATACAAAGAGTTAATTTAATAATTTAATAAAAAATAACAATAAAGAACGCTGGCAGATGACGAATCCGGTTTAGAAAAACCGGAATCCTACTCACAAGATGTTCGTAATAAACACACAGTGAATGAGAGGTAAGATGTTAACTTCCAACGGCATTAGGTAAATGTAGGCTTTTCAGGGACTGCTCCGACCGCTGTCCCTCACTCCTGGGCCGGAAATGCGTCACTAGGGGTGGGTCTTAGAAGAAACCGCCTCTTCCTGCTGCTAATGCGCGATCACACACTCGTGAGTGGTCTCTCGAAGATTGATACAGACTGGGGGATACAGAATTGGAAATTGTTTTGGCTCGTCTGAAGACAAATTTTGGTCCTTCATTGAAAATGTCTCTAAGGGTGGGGTCTACCGATAGTACATTCCAGTGTTTTCTGATAATTTATTTAATTTGTTCAGACTGAGCACTGTGTTGGGTAATGAACATTGGAGTTTGTGCAGAACTGGTCCTCCTTGTGTGTGTTGATTTATCTCTAAATAGGGATGACTTATCCATATGGGCCACTTCTTCTTATGTCCTTTCTAGATCTACCACATTATAGCCTCTAGCTACAAACCTTTCCAAAAGATCTCTTGATTGCTTATTAAAGTCATCTACTGTGGAGGAATTGCATTTCATCCGTATAAATTGTCCCTTCGGGATCCCTTTAATCAATGATCTGGGGTGGCAGCTCTCTGCTCTCAAAAATGTGTTACGGGAGTTGCTTTTCCTAAAGGTATCACTTTGTATAATTTTACCTAAGTCAATAAACAAAAGCAAGTCCAAGTAGTGAATATGGTGATAATCAAAATTGTGCGTGAAGTGTAGATTTAGATTGTTATTATTAAAGTGATTAACAAATAATAAAAGTGATTGTGCTCCCCCTTGCCAAATGAAAATAAGATCATCTATATATCGTTTATAAAATATAATGTGATGTCGAAAGGGATTCTTATCTCCAAACACGTGAAACGACTCCCACCATCCCAAAAACAAGTTAGCATAGGATGGTGCAAAGCTGGTACCCATGGCCGTTCCACGTGTCTGAAAATAAAAAGTGCCATCAAATAAAAAATAATTGTGAGTGAGTAAATAATGAATAGAATCTAACAAAAAAGTGCATTGTGCCGGTGAAATATCAAATTTATCCAAAAAGAATTTGACAGCTGCCACCCCATGTTGGTGTTGGATTACCGTGTACAGGGACGTAATGTCCAGCATGACCCATAGAAAATCGGTTTCCCACTTGATCAATTCTAAATGTTGTAGGAGATCGCCACTCTTATATACGATGGCAATGTTTGAACCAGACCTTGCAAGTATGTATCCACATATCTTGAGACACCAAGACCCAATGCTGGAAACTATCGGCCTCCCAGGTGGGGAGACCAATGTTTTATGGACCTTCGGGAGATGGTGAAAGATTGGGATAACTGGATAGTCTTTGTATAAGTAAGCAATTTCTTTTTGGTCCAGAACACCCAAGATCTGTCCTAGTTCCAACAACAATTTTAGTTCTCTCAAAAAGGGGAGAGTGGGATGCCTAGCTAATTTAACATAAGAAGTGGGATCCTCCAATTGTCTAAGGGCCTCGTTTCTGTATTGGACACTGTCTAAGACCACAATAGCTCCCCCTTTATCAGCCCCTTTTATAACTATATTTTTGTTACTCTGAAGGGTCATGAGTGCTGATTTTTCCTCTCGCGTCAGATTGTGCATTGATAATTTCAAAGGAGAAATCTGGAAGGTGTAACCCCTAGACAAAAGAGTTAGGTCTCTCTCTATGAGTTTTTCAAACATGATTAAGCTGTTACCCTTGCAATGTACAGGATAAAAACTAGATTTTCTTTTTAGGCCAGAGGGCCTACGACCCAGAAATGTAGCCGGGTCGTAGTCTCTATCGTGCTCATCAAGTAGCTCATTTAAATCCTGTAGGTTGCAAAGCTCCCTAAATGAAGTAATGGAATTCTCAATCGGAAGAGTACCTATTTGCTCAACTTCTGATTCTGTAGTGCTTGTATCTGGAGACAGTATCTCTGCATGACTGTTGTAACCTTCAAAAAAAATGTTTAAACTTAATTTTCTGACATAACAATGCATATCCACAACAGTGTCAAACAATCTAAAATTCATATTTGGAGCATATTTAAGCCCTTTGTCTAGAACCGATATTTCTGCATCTGTAAGTGTCACTTTTGAAAGGTTAATGACCCCCGAGTTCTGAATTACGGGTTCATCTTCCTTTTTTGAGGATTTGGAGCGGCGCCTTCCCTTTGAGCCCCTTCTTGTCCTTTTGGGGCATGATAGTTTTTTGAAGAACCTTGATCAGTTCCATATTCAGTATCTCTATGGGATTGATTCCCGGAGGTGCGACCTGCATCCCTTGATGTATCATATGAACCTCTAGCTGTAATGTCCTGTGAAAAATTTCTCTGAGAGAAAAGACCGTTATCCGAACCATCTGAGTCCTCACTGGTAGAATGTGAAAAGGAAATGTTCTTTTTCAATATAGATTTTGCTGTTATTTTGGTGGACCTTTGTTCCCTTGATGTGGAGTGGATGATTTAGATTTCTGAAATGGGGTTGGCCTCTGCCAGATATAAATCTGCTTTTTTTGTTATGGTCCACCTAATCCCTTTCATATTTCGTCTGTTTCTTAGCCATAATTTCTCCTTCCATTTTGGAAATATTAATGGCCAAGGTACTGTCCAAAGCTCGGAAACCCTCTTTATCCTGCTGTAGATGCAATTTATTTTGTATCAATTTAACATCACTTTCTGATATAGATTTCTCTTTCATTTTAGTTCTCGTGATGAGATCAATAAGTCTAAATTAGCAGTCATTTAATATATCTGTCCATTCTTTCTCAAAGCCTGCATCAGGAAACCCAAAGGAAGGTGATTTCTTTATGCGTAGGCCGCTTGATATTCTCTGTGCATTAGTGTAGTTTTTCAAAGAAATAATGTCCCACCAATTTCTGATGTCAACTGACAAAGATTTCTCCATTTGTAAAAAAAAAGACTCTTTAAGTCCATGAAATCCTCACATTCTGTTTCCAATTTGTTTTCAAAAACTTGTTCAGCTTTTTTGGTTCTTAAAGCATTGTCCCCACAATTAAAGGTATATAGGGGAATATTAGTAGATGTACCAGCTTACTCAGCTTCTATGTCCATCATGAACCAAAAAAAGTGTATCTACTCAACTAGGGACAGATGTAAAAAATCCCAGTCAAATAAACATGAATATGTGCAAAAAAAATGCACTGATAAGGGACAAACGCACTTTCCAAATAAAACTGTGCGGTCAAGCTACTTCGCAATAGGTCAACATGAGATGTAAATGCGTGGTGCTAAAGACCGATAACAGCAAAATTGTATTTAATGAATAGAGACTACTTGTGGAGGGACCCCCAGAATAAATACTTGATTGACGATAGGTATTGGGTGTATAATCCTGGATAGTGAACTCACCACTTGGTGAGCGTTTCACTTAACTTCCACAGGAAAGGAGTGCATTTGGAAAGGGGAGTACGTAGATATTCTCACGTTATTGCCAGACTATAAGGAACCTCATAAGTCAGAGAAGAGGGGCAGAGAGGGCAGAGGAAATGAAAAGGAAAGGCATTGGCTTTAGGCATTTGCTGTGTTGGCTAATGTGTTAGGGGAGAAGGAACTGGAGGACAGCACTGTTTAAGTATGTAGATATTATATGGAGCGCTAGTAAGTTGTATGGCGGGACAAGCTGGTGGAAGTATGTTAGCGAGTTTCACCGTAAAATGCGGTACATAAGCAGTTGCGGTGGGGTGTTAAGGAGATGGACGTATGGTTGTCCTTGGTGGTTCCGCAGATGACTGCCCCCTTTCAGTCGGGGGTTGGCAGCAGATGGGGCAGTCAGACAGCTTTAGGAAGGGTGTAGGCTGGCAGTTTAACAAGTGCTACTGTAAGTGGGGTCTTAGCTGCTGATTCAAGCATAGTACACCTGCGGGGAAGCTCATTGGGCTAGCAAGTGTTTCAAGAAAGAAAAGGCAGGTGGGTGGCATGGAGCAGTGAGAGAGGTTGCAGTGAAGGGCGAGGATGCAAGTGAGCATTATCGGGATGGGCCCTTGATTCGACCGCTATTCAAATAAGGGAGCGGCTGAGTTGCTCAAATCAGGGTTTTCTGAGGGATTCTGGATTCCTTGCAAGAAGGTGGAATGCCTCTTTGCAGGAAAAATCTAAAATCCTTGGACTTAAGGATGGTCAAATAAATCAATGTTGATTTATTGCACGATAAAATTAAGGCACTTTTAGGTTACCGGAGCTTGACGTATCCAGCCTTTTGTTCCTACTCCAACCTCTGATTGGTCTGTGCAGTCTACGGGCCTGTAGACTAGCTAAATCAGCTCACAGGTACAAGGGCATAACACATCATGTCAACCTTCCGTGGCATGCTGGTAAGTGTAGGTCACAGGAAGTACTTTTCCCGTAGGAAAAGCATTGTGTGGCAACCATTTGTAGTCCATACATAAACATGTATTAATTTAAAACACAATTTGAATGAAAAGCAGGTTTATATAATGTAACTGCCCCAAATATTACAACTGTCCACACACACACACACACACACACACACACACACACACACACACACACACACACACACACACACACACACACACACACACACACACACACACACACACACACAATCAGGTTCAAGTCTGTTGAATAATTTGTACTTGAATAATAAACTGTAGTCTAGATTTTGACCCATGTAGTTTAGATCACTCGTGCGTTTGCAAGGCAAACAATTTCATCTGTTTCTTTTGCATTCTTCCTAAAGGTGATGCTGCAGAATTACGCAAATATGTGAATTATAAATCTGCTTGTAACTATAATATGCACTGGACTTATACATTTCACTGCTCATTAAGGCTCAGATCCACAGAAGTCTGTGAACTTGTATCTTCAAAGCTCTCTAATGGCATTATGTTAACTATGACGACTGTTACTGCAAATTATATGCAAAAGAGGCAGAGGCATTCTCCCTAACAATGCATCCACAGAGGTCCGTTATAAATAATGCAGGGATTTACCCTGTTGGGATTTCCCATCGAGACCCTTAAATATAGCTTTTACTGGAGAGGAGAGAGATACATATGCCAATTTGGATATGCAAATGATTGAAACAAGTATATATCCCAGGTATCTCAGCTGTGTTCAGTTTTAGGCACACGTATCTCTAAACGTGTTATTTAATTGTATGTTATGGGGAGGTATGTAAGTCATTTGGAATCTCTCTCTCGTTTGGTATTATACCAGGTGTGGATGGAGAGTAGGTTTGGGAAACACTGTATATACAGTAATTGATAATCTACGAGCACCTTCAACCACCAACAGCTTCATTGTACAATACTGTACTGTACCACTGTATTAAACTCCTACACACAAGATAATCAGAATAGTATATAGGTGCGTACCGTTTTTTGAGATTGGAAGTGAAGGGTTGTCATGAAATCTAGCATCTTGTCTTCTTCGTAGCAACTACTCTCAACTAAAGTACACCTTTGTCTTTAAGCCATTTCCTGTTTCTTTATACATCTAAAGATAACCAAATAATATATTCAATTTTATTTTAATTAAAAGATGGAAACGTCACATTCAAGGTCATTAGCAGATGGCTAAAGAAGACTGCTCACAGTAACTGGGACAGCCTCACTGTTTTATCTGCTATTTAAGTGAGCAAGCCTTTCAATAGCATTTACAAAGTGCTTTGTCTTCCTTATCAAGTTAAAAAGTCAATGAAAGAGGAAAGATATTGGATGCAGTAAGGGTGGTCCAATAGTTTGCCTAGGCTATGCAGTGGTAACCTTTTTGGGGACGAGATCAAGTCAAATGCCACCTCTTGCTTTTACAGAAGACAAAGCAATGTAATAGACTTGTCAACAGTATCGTAAACTGACCAAGTCTTTGTTTTCCAATTGAATTTCTATAGTAAGAATTTGGAAAGGGGGGAAAAAGAGTGACTTCTGTTGCTGTCAGCTCGCTTATTTTCCTGCTCTCAATAAGATATAAGAGGTGGTGGATGCAGAAAAATCCCTTTTACTTGGTATGATAATGTATGCTAATAACATAGGATGATGGGTGGCTGGCTAAAAGTCACGATGTGTGAAAATCCTTTCTTCCATTGTAACAGTCCTGCTATTGTGCTGCAGTTTCTGAGCCCTATTTAACTCTTCACATTCTTTGTTTCTAGAATGATTTTTTTAATAAAGTTCCCGAAAGAGAATACTCTCACATCTTATTTTATTGTGAGAATATACATACTCTAGTCTTGAAAGCTAATATCACTAGTGCTGGCAGTTTACGCTCAAGGCCTTGAAGGTCATATGTACAATAAGAGGACGAAAACTGTTTAGGGTAGGACTAGAAAATAATACTGTACATAGTCTTCCATTCATATTATTAGAAATAGGAAAAAACGTGTTTCTGTTTGTCACATACGGCACACCTGTGAGCACGTGACCTGCATACAAGACAAGGGTTAATACACCGCTCGCAAGCTGTCCCACTTTTCACCTTCGCAAAGGTCCCTCAAATGGACAATATCTCCCCTTAATCCGTCCGTGTATACCTTCTGTCACGAATAGCACACAGTGAGCACGTGACTTAGATATGCAACCAGGGTTTATACACACGACAACTCTAGCCAACTCACCTTTCGCCTGTGTAAGGTACTTTCAATGAGTTAATATTAACCCCTCACTCAATTGCAATTATATCCATACTTTGCCACCCTCCAAGAATTATGCGAATAAAAGATATAAAATTAATATCTGCCAGAGTCTCCGGCCCCTGAGATGTGTCCTAAAATGTAAATACTTTCTCCAGAGCGTGGAAACAGTAATTCAGAGCCCAAAACATCACATGAAATATTTTAATATATATATAAAAAATACAGTGCTTAGATTACAGAAAAGAATTACAAGAAAATACAATCACAGTAAATGCAGGATAGTTCTTAAAATAACAGGATAAAACATAAGACAGAAATCCCTATACATTACGTTACCACACATCAGGATTTTCTCCCAAAGAGGTACTGGTGAAGGAAAGAGAAATCACGTTTGGTCCAAAACACACCTCTGTTGAAATCGGATTTTCATAATACCTTGCTAAATCTTATGTACAATTTTTTTCCATTGAAACATCATAAGTTCACACTTGAGGAAGCCATAATGGAGAAACGCGTAGGGCGTGTGATTGCAGTGAGAGACAGATAGCCGAATTCCATCACGGAGTCGGAGTCTGCAGATGAGGCGAGATCTCGCGAGACTGTGAATGATCACGTGATGCGGAAGTGATCGCGGGTGAAGACTGATGCCGGCATCGGGGCAGCACTGAGTGGGAGAGACTCAGCTGCCAAAACTCTCAAACTGCGCATTTTTTACTGCAAAAGTGTGAATGCAATACCTACAAAGGTATTTTTGGTTTTATTTATATTAAAAACGATTTTACATTATATCGTGTTCTCCTACCTTGTCCCTTGCATGGGATCCGTCCTTGAGATGGAAGCCGTGTATCTAGGTTAGTCATAACTACTCTGGGATCCTGTTGCTGGAACGGTTGGAGAGTGTCGGGAGAGCTTCGCTGTTTCGAAGAAAAACTTCACGCAGAGTTCCTGGTCCCAATGGTAGATAAAGGCATTTAAATATCTACCCAATCGTGAGTGCATACAGTAAGGTCCGGAAATAATTGGACACTGACACAATTTTCATCATTTTGGCTTTGTACGCAACCACAATGGATTTGAAATGAAACAACCGAGATGCAATAGAAGTGCAGACTTTCAGTTTTAATTCAAGGAGTTGAACACAAATATCGTATGAAACGTTTAGGAATTGCAACCATTTTCATATACAGTCCCCTTATTTAGGGGCTCAAATGTAATTGGACAAATTAACACAATCATCAATAAAATGTTCATTTTTAATACTTTGTTGAGAATCCTTTGCAGGCAATTACTGCTTGAAGTCTGGAACGCATGGACATCACCAAACGCTGGGTTTCCTCCTTTGTGATGCTTTGCCAGGCCTTTACTGCAGCTGTCTTCAGTTGTTGTTTGTTCGTGGGTCTTTCTGCCTTAAGTTTTGTCTTTAGCAAGTGAAATGCATGCTCGATCGGGTTGAGATCAGGTGATTGACTCGGCCATTGCAGAATATTCCACTTCTTTGCCTTAAAAAACTCCGGGGTAGCTTTCGCAGTATGTTTTGGGTCATTGTCCATCTGTAAAGTGAAGCGCCGTCCAATCAAGTTTTCTGAATTTGGCTGAATCTGAGCAGACAATATATCCCTATACACTTCAGAATTCATCCGGCTGCTTCTGTCACATCATCAATAAACACCAGTGACCCAGTGCCATTGTAAGCCATGCATGCCCATGCCATCACACTGCCTCTACTTTGTTTTCAGATAATTACATAGTTACATAGTAGATGAGGTTGAAAAAAGACGTAGGTCCATCAAATTCAACCTATGCTAAATTTAGACAACAGATACTTTATCCTATATCTATACTTACTTATTGATCCAGAGGAAGGCAAACAAAAAACCCCATTAAGGGGAAAAATTAATTCCTTCCTGACTCCAAGAATTTGCAATCAGATTAATCCCTGGATCAACATCCTTCCCATGTATACTTATTTGGTATATCCCTGAATACCTTTCCCATCTAAAAAGCTGTCCAACCTTTATTTGAACAAAAGATGATATGGTATGCTTCGAATCATGAACCGTTCCAAGCCTTCTCCATACTTTTTTCTTCCCATCATTCTGGTACAGGTTGATCTTAGTTTCATCTGATCAAAGAATGCTGTTCCAGAACTGGGCTGGCTTTTTTAGATATTGTTTGGCAAAGTCTAATCTGGCCTTTCTATTCTTGTGGCTTATGAATGGTTTACACCTTGTGGTCAACCTTCTGTATTTGCTATTGTGAAGTCTTCTATTTATGGTAGACTTGTGTAATGGTTTTACGGGCCCCCACCCAATCTCACATTGGCCCCTGTGGTCTACTGGCCCCATTACATGTAAGTATAGTGTGTGGTGCACCTGCTGGCTTACAGGACTCCTGAGTCTCCCGCTTGGTTGGTATGGGGATATCAGCATGACAGGCATCTGAGGTAGTGGGGATTGAGTCCTACTCACATCTGATGCAGCTCCTCCACCTCATCAGAATATCTGCGGCCGCAGGGGGATGTGTCTGATGAGGACCTCCTCTGTGGTGCCTCCTGTGTAATGACTCCACACATACACAGCAAGGGTCTTATGAAACTGGGCATCTTTATTGGCATCATCCTGGACAGACTGCCCCTCATAGCGGTCGTACTCAGCCGCTCATTCCTTTGCTGCACCCCATCTGGAAGGTTCCTCCTTCTGTATAATGGAGTTGTTTCCACCTCTCCCCTAAGGGAGATTCACCGGCTTGTCTCTCTGCCACTTGAGCTGCACAGACTCACAGCTATTGCATCAGACACTGCAACACTGTTGCAGACCTCCACATGACTCTCCTGAACAGAGTCAGAACACCAACAGAACTCTTGATTAACACAATAACTTTAGGCAGTTCTGTGTCTTAAATAGGCTATAGAAATGACTCACCCCTGTGTCACTAATAGTGGACACAAAGCATGTTGTCACTTCCTTTGTATACATATGACACCTCACCAGGGTGTGAGGGCAAACCTCCATGATTGTTACTGGCAAACCTGCATACTTACCAGGATTACTGCCAGTATCAAGGAGATATGTACACCAATTTTAGACATGGCTACACTTGGATAATGATATGCCTACGTCCTGGAAAGTGTTCTTCACTTGGCTGGATGTTGTGAAGGGGTTTTCCTTTACCATGGAAAGGATCCTACGATCATCACCACTGTTGTCTTCCGTGGACGTCCAGGCCTTTTTGTGTTGCAGAGCTCACCAGTGCGTTCTTTTTTTCTCAGAATGTACCAAACTATTGATTTGGCCACTCCTAATGTTCCTGCTATCTCTCTGATGGATTTTCTTTTTTTTTGCAGCCTAAGGATGCCCTGTTTCACTTGCATTGAGAGCTCCTTTGACCGCATGTTGTGGGTTCACAGCACCAGCTTCCAAATGCGAATGCCACACCTGGAATCACCTCCAGACCTTTTATCTGCTTAATTAATGATGAAATAACGAAGGAATAGCCCACACCTGTCCATGAAACAGCTTTTGAGTCAATTGTCCAATTACTTTTGGTCCCTTGAAAAAGAGGGGGCTATTAAAGAGATGTAATTCCTAAACCCTTTCTCCAATTTGGATGTGAATACCCTCAAATTAAAGCTGATAGATTGCACTTTAAGCCCATATTCATTATTTAACTGTAACTTAAATTTATTTTGATACACAGCCGAAATAACAAAACTTGTATCAGTGTCCAATTATTTCCGGACTCAACTGTATCTTACCAGCTGCTAGGTTCAATTGTTGGAACATATGATTGTTTTTCTTTCTTTGTTCTTCTCTTCTCTATATTTTGCACCTAGGTCATTCTTTCGTGATTATATATCCATACATACATACATATGTATGTATATATATATATATATATATATATATATATATATATATACACATACATGCAGCAAGCTTAAGCCTATAGGGAACCATGTTAAAAATGTTTTTTGAAGCAAAAAGTGGCACTGTGTGCTCATTTACTTGTCATTCCCCAGAATCCCTTGCTGCAGTGGAAGTGCTGTGTGCTGGGTGATAATGGTGAAAGGCGGGGTTGCAGACCTGCCTAAGACATACAGATGAGCATACAGTTGTATTCACATTTATATATATATACTAGCTGATATACCTGGCGTTGCCCAGGCGTGGAAGGGCAGGGGGCATGGAGTGGAGGGGGGGGGGGCAAAGGGCAGGGGGGGCAAAGGGCAGGGAGGGGGGGCAAAGGGCAGGAGGGGGGGGCAAAGGGCGGGGAGGGGGGGGCAAAGGGCAGGGAGGGGGGGCAAAGGGCAGGGAGGGGGGACTCAATCCCCCCCACACACACACACAATCCCCCCCCCACACACACACACAATCCCCCCCCCACACACACAATCCCCCCCCACACAATCCCCCACCCCCACACAATCCCCCCCACACACAATCACACAATCCCCACACTCAATCCCCCCCCACACACACACACAATCCCCCCCACACACAAACACTACACACACACACACACACACACACACACACACACACACACACACACACACACACACACACACACACACACACACACACACACACACAATCCCCCCCCCCACACACACACTCAATCCCGCCCACCCCCCACACACACACTCGATCCCCCCACACACACACTCAATCACTCCCCCCACCACCACCACCGACACCACCAACACACACACATCAGTCCACAATTTCACCTGGGGGGGGTGACATGCTCCGATCCCCCAACCCCCCATGCTGCTGAAAATGGGAAGCAGACAGGAAGAGAAGGAGGGCTTGTCTGTGTGCAGAGAGAAGCCCCGCCCCCTCTGCAAGACACAGACATAGAAGCAGCAGCACGGATCTTCTGGCCCGCCCCCTCTGCAAGACACAGACATAGAAGCAGCAGCACGGATCTTCTGGCCCCGTCCCCTCTGCAAGACACAGACATAGAAGCAGCAGCATGGAGCTTCTGGCCCCGCCCCCTCTGCAAGACACAGACATAGAAGCAGCAGCACGGAGCTTCTGGCCCCACCCCCTCTGCAAGACACAGACATAGAAGCAGCAGCACGGAGCACCCCCAGGTTTCCCTGCAAGCTGCTCGCGCCCCCCCTACATAATCGTGCGCCCCCCCAAGGGGGCGCGCCCCAAGCTAATGTATGTAACACCCCCCCTACCTAGTGTGTGTGTGTGTGTGTGTGTGTGTGTGTGTGTGGCCCGTCACTCCGCCTCAGGCCAATGAGAGGTGTGCGGGGGCGGGCGGCCCAAGGGACCAATGAGATTTCCCCTAGGGACACCGGACATCCAGACAGGCATACAGTGCTTTCACTAATATAGTATAAGATATATATATATATATATATATATATATATATACAGCTAAACCCCGTTATAACGCGGGTCTCGGGGTCCACCCCGAGACCACCGCGTTACTAACGGGGTCGCGAAAAAAAAAATGGCCGCCGCGCTTTAGCGCATATTCATCCCGCGGGACAGGAGATGGGAGCGGGCATGTCCCTCCGCTCCCCGCTTCCCCCTGTCACCGCGGGACAGGCCGCGGGGCAGGAGATGGGAGCGGGGATGTCCCTCCTGTCCCCGCTTCCCCCTGTCACCGCGGGACAGGCCGCGGGGCAGGAGATGGGAGCGGGGATGTCCCTCCTGTCCCCGCTTCCCCCTGTCACCGCGGGACAGGCCGCGGGGCAGGAGATGGGAGCGGGGATGTCCCTCCTGTCCCCGCTTCCCCCTGTCACTGCGGGACAGGCCGCGGGGCAGGAGATGGGAGCGGGGATGTCCCTCAGGTCGCCGCTTACCTCAGATCCCGCTGCCTGCATGGAGGTGGTAGCGGGGGGTTTCTTCTCCCCACTGCTGTCCCCGGTGCTCCCGCTGCCTGCGCGGGAGGAGGGGGGGGAGCGGGTGGTGGTGCTGGTCGCGGCCTTTCCTCTGCTCCGACCCCACCCCCCGTCTGTGTAGAGTGAGAGAGTGTGTGTGTGTATGTATATATGGGAGAGAAAGTGTGTGTGTGTATATGGGTGTGTGTATGTGGGTGTGAGTGTGTGTAAGTGTCTGTGAGTGTGTGTAAGTGTCTGAGTGTGTGTGTAAGTGTGTGTAAGTGTGTGTGAGTGTCTGTAAGTGTGTGTGAGTGTGTGTGAGTGTCTGTAAGTGTGTGTGAGTGTGTGTGAGTGTCTGTAAGTGTGTGTGAGTGTGTGTGAGTGTCTGTAAGTGTGTGTGAGTGTGTGTGAGTGTCTGTGAGTGTCTAAGTGTGTCTAAGTGTTTGTAAGTGTGTGCAGTGTGTGTGCAGTGTGTGTGCAGTGTGAGCAATGAGCAGTGTGTGTGCAGTGTGCAGTGTGTGTGCAGTGTGTCAGTGTGTGCAGTGTGAGCAATGAGCAGTGTGCAGTGTGTGTGCAGTGTGCAGTGTGTGTGCAGTGTGTGTGCAGTGTGTCAGTGTGTGCAGTGTGAGCAATGAGCAGTGTGTGTGCAGTGTGCAGTGTGTGTGCAGTGTGCAGTGTGTGTGCAGTGTGTCAGTGTGAGCAATGTGCAGTGTGTGTGCAGTGTGTGTGCAGTGTGCAGTGTGTGTGCAGTGTGTGTGCAGTGTGTGTGCAGTGTGTCAGTGTGTGCAGTGTGAGCAATGAGCAGTGTGTGTGCAGTGTGCAGTGTGTGTGCAGTGTGTCAGTGTGAGCAATGAGCAGTGTGTGTGCAGTGTGTGTGCAGTGTGCAGTGTGTGTGCAGTGTGTGTGCAGTGTGTCAGTGTGTGCAGTGTGAGCAATGAGCAGTGTGTGTGCAGTGTGCAGTGTGTGTGCAGTGTGTGTGCAGTGTGTCAGTGTGAGCAATGAGCAGTGTGTGTGCAGTGTGCAGTGTGTGTGCAGTGTGGCAGTGTGAGCAATGAGCAGTGTGTGTGCAGTGAGTGTGTGCAGTGTGTGCAGTGTGCAAAAAAATGTAAAATTTTTTTTTTTTAAACGGGAGCCACGGGAAAACCGCGTTATAACCGAATCGCGGTATAACGAGGCGCGTTATAACGGGGTTTAGCTGTATATATATATATATATATATATATATATATATATATATATATATATATATATATACAGGCATACCCCAGTTTAAGGACACTCACTTTAAGTACACTCGCGATTAAGTACACATCGCCCAATAGGAAAACGGCAGCTCGCGCATGCGCCTGTCAGCATGTCCTGAACAGCAATACCGGCTCGCTACCTGCACCGAAGCTGTGCGCAAACTGGGAGACTATAGAGCCTGTTACAAATGCATTATTTACATCAGTTATGCACGTATATGATGATTGCCGTACAGTTCATGTATCAATAAGTAGGGAAAAGGTAGTGCTTCACTTTAAGTACATTTTCGCTTTACATACATGCTCCGGTCCCATTGCGTACATTATTGCGGGGTATGCCTGTATATATATATATATATATATAAAACATGTTCCCCCACTCTAAGGGAGATTCACTGATGTCACCTGGGGTTGGTGCTACCGGTTAGCTCACAGAAGGCCCTGAGCATCCGCTGATGTTGTTGGGGATGGACAAGACAGGCTTTTGGTGCTTGAATAATTCTTTCTCAGTGTTGCAGCGCCTCCATTCCTACAGAGCCTATCGCAGATGGTTGCAGTCCCCTGTGGAAAACACTCACCCTCTCCCTGAAGAACTGCAGCCTCATGCAGGAGTATACAACATTAACTGGTTCTTTATTCTGGATAGTACAGCAACAGCATACCAACATGTACACTCTTTTCTCTGACCCAGCAAGAGAGATTATCCACCATTGGATCCTACATAACCCAGCGGAGTGTCACCTCGCAGCTTGCTGTTCTCTTGGTCCCTGGACTCAACCCCCAGGGCTTGAGGCCCCAAAGGTCTATCCCTGACTCCCATACTCCCTCGTACAGTATGAGGTAGATGATCCCACTCCCCTGAGGGAGGGGAAGGAAGGTGAACCAGAGCCCTGGCTCCACACACATTCAATTCCTTTTTGTTACCAGGGGAGGGGCTCCAGGTATCAGCCCTGTATGGGCAGTACCCTGGCCATAAGCCACCCCCCCTGTCACTCAAGGGAGCTGCTTACTACAGCAAGGGCAGATTTAACCCTAACACTGTCTGCTCTGGTACCAGGACGTACGTGTTAGGCAGAAAAATTCTATATATATATATAGATGTAGAGGTATCTGTCCTGTGTTAACCGAGCTTAAAATAAAAAATGAAAGGAAGATACCGTTCTGTAAATGCTTTTATTATTTGTGCAAGCTTTCGAGATTCACTGATCTCTTCTTCCGGCGGTGTTACAATGGATAAAGCAAGAAAGGTTTGACTTTGCTCCCACAAAATAATTCCAGCCTCTGACGTGGATGAATTTCGCCGCAAAAAGTTCCTGAGGAGATCGCTCCCTACCCATTCTTTTACTCTCATGCACCGGTGTTCTCTCCTACAAGAGAGTCCTCCTATGTTTGAGGGGCTATTGGGCCAGGTGAAAGGGCATGGGGCCCACTCACGACTATACACCCCCAAGAAACCTAAAGATTCTCACAAGGGAGAGAACAAGGAGACCCCGTCTCAGAAGCCTAACAAGACAGAGGGTTCTGAAGATAACCACCCTCAAGTGACTCCTGCCTCCATATAGGTGCCTTCCAAGGTGCCCTGAAACCTGGCTGCCACACCCAGCTCCGTTGCGACTCGGGGTATGTGCTGTTATACCTGCAATCAGGAAGGTCACATGGCAAGGGACTGGAAGCAGTCGGCAAACCCCACCCCTACAGCCCGGACATTCGTCACGCACACGACAGAATGGTCAGCCATCCCCACAGAAAGCACCCCTATGCTGAGTCCCGAACGGGAACGCCCTGAGCAGGCCTA
This sequence comes from Ascaphus truei, assembly GCF_040206685.1. NCBI lineage: Eukaryota > Metazoa > Chordata > Amphibia > Anura > Ascaphidae > Ascaphus > Ascaphus truei. The sequence continues at coordinate 127,360,799 of NC_134486.1, forward strand.
TAGTAGAGTGGGCCCTACGTTAAAGTACGGGTACTAATTGAGGGAATCTATGCCTCTGCCCTGCTTGACACTGGTTTGCAAGTAACTATCATCTACCGGTCCTTCTTTGATCTTCACCTCCAGCATATGCAGTCGGTCGGAGAAAATTGTATTATGAGGCCTCAGTTGTCAAGACTACCCCATAGATGGAGTGAACCGAGTGAAGGTGGACATACTGCACCTCAATACAAATATGACCCATCCCATGTAAGTAGAAGCGCTGGTGTGTCCTGAACCAAGGGAGCAACCGAATTCTCCAATCATATTAGGGACCAATGCTGATGTGGTGCAATCTTTGATCAGGGCATTTCTCAAAGAAGCCTGGTAATTGCCATTGTCTTCTCTGAGGATTCATCCCGCCTTCAAGCAAGAGTGTTACAGAATCTCTGCTGAAGAACGGTTTGGACAGTTTTTCAACCTCGAGAAGGGGGTGACAGAGTTTCCACCAGGGGGAGTAAAGCATGTGAGAGCTATGCCCAACTACCCTGCTTATGATGAGAGTGACTGGTACTTCTCTCTGGAAACCAAGCCCGCTGAGGACTAGATAAGTGGAGGGAAGTGGAACCTGAAGTGAAGGAGTGGAAATCTACGCTCCCTCTGTGATTTACCGTGTCCATCCAAAACACGTCGCTTCACCCTGTTCAGTTGGATGTCGGTGAAGTACTGGGCCGAATATACCCCATCACTCACGTGGAACTCCTGGTTCACGTAAATGCTGCTTTAGTGCAAGAAGCCTCATCTGAATTACCCTTTGACTTCGGAGAATCACCCTTGCCACCTGAATGGAAGAAGTGGCTTGGGGACAAATTGACTGAGCGCAAGGAAGTATTCTCACCAGTGAAATGGATGCGGGTTGTAGCAAAAGTGCTCAACACACCATTAGGCTGATTGATTCCACCCCTTTCCGCGAGAGATCCTCTGAGAGATGTGGACAATGTTAGGGACATTCTGAAAGAGACGGAGACCTCTGGCATCGTGACTGAGTCCCGCAACCACTATCCATCACCCATCGTGGTGGTGCGGAAGAAGAATGGTTCTATGTGTCTATATGTGGACTATCGCACCCTTAATCATCACACGGTTCCCGACCAAAATACGCTACCCCGAATCGAGGAGATCCTCAGTGCCTTATCGGGCAGTCAGTGGTTCAGTGTACTGTATTTGCGTTCGGGATACTATCAAGTTCCATTTGAGTCCAGACGATCAAGAGAAAACTGCGTTCGTCTGCCCGTAAGGATTCTACCAGTTCACCTGGATGCCTCAAGGCATTTGCAGAGCGTCTGCCACGTGCCAGCGGTTGATGGAGAAGACCATCGTAGACATGAACCCCAGAGTGTCTGGTCTATCTAGATGACATTATCGTCTTTGGTCGAACCTTGGAGGAACATGAGGAGCACCTCCTGAAGGTCCTGGACCGATTGTAGAAGGAAGGGTTGAAGCTGTCCCTAGATAAGTGCAAATTCTGCTGGGCCTCCATTACCTATGTGGGTCATATTGTCTCCACAGATGGAGTGGCAACTGACCCTACCAAGGTGGAAGCAGTGGTGAACTGGCCTTGGCCTGACAATGTGATGGAGCTCTGTTCTTTTCTTGGATTCTGTGGCTACTATCGGAGATTTGTGGAAGGGTATTCCTGTATCACCAAAGTTCTGAATAACTTATTGTAGATCTGTCCTGAATATCCTTGCCAGAAATCCGCGAATCCAAGAACCCCGTTCGGTAAGAAATGGACTTCTGCCTGTGAGGAGGCCTTTTTGACCCCGAAGAAAAGGCTAACCAAAGCCCCTGTGTTGGCCTATGCCGACCCGGATCAACCATATGTGTTGCATGTAGATACAAGCTTTGATGGACTGGCAGCGGTACTCCGTCAAAAGTATCCTACAGGACTTCGGCATGTCACCAATGCGAGTCGCAGTCTAACTCTGAGCGAGAATAATTATCGGTCCATAAACTGGAGTTTCTAGCCTTGAAGTGGGCTGTCGTGGACAAGCTGCACGATTACCTATATGGGGTACCCTTTGAGGTCAGAACGGACAATAATCCTCTTACCTACATTCTGACCTCCGCCAAATTGGATGCCACCAGCCACAGGTGGTTGGCCGCGTTATCCAACTACCCTAAAATATGTTTACATATATATTTTCTTTACATATATATTTTTTAATTGTTATATTATGGTCTTTGTTCCAGTAGTTATTTTATAGATTATACAATATAATTTTAATATGATCTCCTATGTTTCATGTAAGGATTAGATTTATTTCTTATATTTTTTTATAATGTTATTATTATTTTCTTTATTATTATCATGTTTATTTTTCATTTTTTGATAATTGTTGTTTTTGGTTATACATCTTGTCTATTTTTCACTGTTTTTTTAGTTCTCTATACTATGAACTAATCTTTAAGCTGGCAGCTGTTATATCAATAGTTTTGGTTTTAAGTGTATGTTGTTTATGTTCTTACACATAATTAATTATTTTTCTAGTCATCAGGTGTGTCCTTACTAGCCCTCTGTCATGTTTTCAATAGGGGTGTGTTTAAGACACATTGGGGCCTATGTAGTAAAGGTTAAAAAAAAATATCGCGATAGGATCGACCCACTGAAAAGGCCTAACCCGGCGATTTATTTCTGCTGCAGAGAGAGCTGCTCAGAGAGAGCCGCCTCTCCCAGCAAAAATCTCGCCCGAAAATTATGTTTTTAAATATACATTTTATTTTTTAGTGTAGATGAGCAGGGGGTCTCCACAGCAGAACCGCATTGGTTTGAGGTCAAGGGACACCCTGCTTCCCGAGTTACAGGCCCCGTTATGAGGTGCCGGTATCTCCTATGCATAGAGATATCCCGATCACGTGACGCGGGACATTTCCATGCATAGGAGATACCGGCACCCCATAAAGGTGCCTGTATCTCGGGAAGCAGGGGCTCCCCGGACATAAAACAAACACGGTTCTACTCCGGAGACCCCATGCACATCTGCACGAGGAATAAAATGTATATTAAAAAAATATTTACTAAGCATCAATACACCCCCCACTCTGTCCCCCCCATAATGTAAATCCATGATTTATTTTTTAATATACAGGATTCATACCCCAGACCAACGAGGGGCCTCGGTGGGCCCAACGGGTGTACACAGGCCCCACAGTGCACCAGAGGGGGTTGCACACAGGTGTTTGGGGGTCTCCGGGTGGTCTCCACTAGGCGCCATGGGCCACAATGGGGTCCATAGCTAGGCCTGTGGGTGTCTGGGGGTCCCCGGGTCATCACCACAGGTGTCTGAGGGCCCTCAGGTGGTTCCCACGGGTGTCTGGGGGTCCTCGGGTGGTCCATGTGTGTCAGCTGTGGGGCCCCCGGTTCTTCCCCGCAGGTGTCCCCCATGGGTCCGCAGGTGGTACCCGTGGGCGTCTGGGGGCCCTCAGGTGGTCTCCATAGGTCCCCACAGACCTAAGGTACCAACCCTGTATGTCAACAAATAAAACATGGCCTATATTTCAATCAATCCCCCTCCCCCCCCAACACAAACAGTACAGTAATGGGCAAAAAACTATTATCCAGATATGGATAATAGATTATTTGCCCATTATTAAACACAACAGTAACCAGCATAAATAAAGTAAATAAATACAGTTCTACTTACCACAGCAATATGATGGGCATCCTCGTCATGATACAGCAGGTCCCTGTTGTAAGGATTCACCCGCGTCCAGCGCATCCTTACCTTTTTCTCAGGCCATTCAGGCTCCCCGGCGGCATTCACCGCTCCTGGCTGCTTTCCCTGCACCTCCTGCCCACACGCGTCAGCCCTATGGGCGCGTGCGCACCCAAGCCGCCATTGGTTGGTGCCAGGCGCCTGACTCCGCCTCCGTTGGCGCGGCACACGCTCCTTGCGTGTCGCCACTCGGGTCCCGTCAGCTCCGCCTCCCCATTTCTCCCTCCTTACCTGACCCTTCCCCTTTCCGTCCCTCTGCTCCTCCCCTTCTTCTCTCTGCTCCTGGATCTTCCAGTGCACCTTCCCCATGCTCGCCTCCTCGGACGTCACGCACATGCCCGGCACGCCCCTTCCCCATCTGCCTTGCCTCTCAGGTCCTCCTTCCCTTTTTGTCCCTTCCCTTGTCCTTCCCTCCGTTCCTCCCCTTACTCTAACCACTCCCTTTGCCTCTAGCAACTCTCCTCTATCTGGGCCTTATCTTGCTCACTCCTCTGTTCCTGCCCTCACTCCCATTGGTTTCAAACTTCCTCACTCTGCTCTCCTATTAAGTTCCTCTTCAGGCTGCTCCTCCGTCACTCCCCTTTCTCTGATTAGTCCCAGCCCCCTATATAATCCCTCTTCTCCATTTCCTCTTTGCTCTGAATAGCTTCTGTACCTTGGTGCTATCTGCTCTTGCCTGGCCTCTCTTGTCTTTTCAGTGCTGCTCCTGTCCCTGGAATCTTTGCTGACCTCCCTGGATTTGACCCTTGCTTTGAACTCTACTACGCTGCTCTCTGGAACCCTTTGGACCTTGCTTTGGACTTCTACGCTACAGACCTCTACAACCCTTGGACACGGCACACGGACAAACTACTATGCTGCTCTCTCCACTCCACGACCCAGGTTTACGGACAATCGATTACGCTGCCCTCTCCAGTCCACGACCCTTGGCATACGAACTTAACCCTTCTATGCTGTGACTGTCAAGTACGGTATCATTTACATTCTTGTTACCCGGACCACCTACGCTACTACCACTCTCCGGCCGTGCCCCCGTTTGCTGCTAGGTGTGTGGTTTTACCCTTTCCACCTCAGTCCCGGGGTCTCGTCTGGCTTGTGGGCAGGCCGAGCGTTACACCTGTCCTCCGTTGCCAGAAAGCATACATACATAATAAATACAATCCAATGGCCCCTAACCCCTTAATCACCATAGCGGTTAATAACCGCTATAGTCATTAAGAGGTTAACCCACCCTGCTCCGCTACCCACCCGGGAGGCCTAAGCACCCACCCCGGACCCACTATACCCACCCTGTAGCCATTGAGTAGTATAGTGTTACATCAGACCCATATAAAAATATGGGCATGATAAGCCACTATGACACTCAATGGGCATCCTAATCAAAATAAATTAATGCTCCAAACACACAATAATAAAACATTACAAAACTAAAAATAAAACACAATTCACTAAATAAAAAACACCAGCTAATTCAATTAATACAAGCAATAACCAGATCAGCAATGAATTAATTAAACCATTAATCAATCAAAGCAATTAATAAAACAACAAGGACATATTTCAAACAGTAACCAATCAAACCAATTAATTATTAAAACAACTCGGAATTAATTGTAACAGTAACCAATCAAAACAACTAATTAATACAACAGCAATGAATTTATTGAAACATTAACCTACAAAGAAATTAATTATTAAAAAATATCTGAAACACAACCATTAAATGCATTAGCCAACACAAGACATCATTAATTAAAATCGAAAATCAATCGCCAACATTTTATTTAAATAAAGCAGAAAAACACCAAACAATGCCATGCACGTAATAAAGTGACATCATGAAAATCAACATGAATACATAGAAATGCCAACAAATTATTGTCCTAATAATGTATTGATCTGTACCCTAAAGTGGTACAAATTAATACATTATCAGTCAATGCGCAAAAAATAAAAAATAAAAATACACATGCAATGTTAAAAAACCTGTAAAAAGAATACATTTACAAACATGCAATATTTTACTTACCATTAGAAGCGCTGGCCCTTCGACTCCCGGTGAAACAAAAAGCTCATGTACCAGGAAGGCCTCAAACAGCATCCGATGCCATCCGCCATGAAGATCCGGATCAGGTACCCAAAGCTTCTTTCTTTTATCTTTAATCAGCTTCTTCTATCTTCATCTGTCATTATTTCTTGATCTTCTTAATCTTCTATTTCTTATTGTAATCCAAAAAGCCCCATGGTAGATCCCAACCGATGTTGTCTCGTCGTCTTCCTCAGCTCAAATGAGGCGTCACGGCCTTAAATAGGGCTTTTGACGTCACATTTGGTCTGGAACTGGTTTAACAGCCATCAGATTAGTTGTTAAAACCATGTGCCGACTTTGTTTTTTTTTTATGATGTCATTTAAAGGGAATGATGCCAGCCAATCAGAATGGCAGTGCTTCATTTTCCTTTAAGATGATGTCACTAAATCCAAGATGGCCGGCGTGCCATGGTATTTCAGCCAATCAGAGCATGGGAACCAATTCCCCAATCTGATTGGTTGTAGTACACCATATGACAGAGTCATTTTAGGTCAAGTATGTGACGTCATTCAAAGGGAGTCACAATTATTATTGTGTGTTTGGAACATTAATTTATTTGGATTAGAGTGCCCATAGAGTGCTATAGTGGCTTATCATGCCCATATTATTATATGTGTATATGTGTATGATGTACCACTATAAAACTCAATGGGTACAGGGTGGGTATAGTGGGTCTGGGGTGGGTGCTTAGGCCTCTTGGGTGGGTAGTGGGGTGACTATAGCGTTATTAACCGCTAAGGTGATTAATGGGTTATGGGCCATTAGATTGTATTTATTATGTATGTATGCTTTCTGGCAACGGAGGACAGGGACATGCTGTATCATGACGAGGACGCCCATCATATTGCTGTGGTAAGTAGAACTGTATTTATTTACTTTATTTATGCTGGTTAATGTTGTGTTTAATAATGGGCAAATAATCTATTATCCATATCTGGATTATAGTTATTTTTCCCATTACTGTACTGTTTGTGTTTGGGGGGAGGTGGGGGGGATTGATTGAAATGTAGGCCATGTTTTATTTGTTGACATACAGGGTTGGTACCTTAGGTCTGCGGGGACCTATGGAGACCACCTGAGGACCCCCGGACACCCACGGGTACCACCTGCGGACCCACAGGGGACACCTCAGGGGAAAAAACAGGGGCCCAATAGCTGTGGCGGCCCCGTGGACCCATAGGGACCACCCCAGGGCCCCCAGACACCCATGGGAACAACCCGAGGGCCCTCAGACACCTGTGGGAATGACCTGGGGCCCCCCAGACACCCGAGGGCCCAGCCATGTACCCCATTGTGGCCCACGGTGACCCGCAGGGACCACCTGGAGGCTCACGCTCCTAGTGGGGACAACCCAGAGACCCCCAGACACCTGTGGGCACCCCCCTCTGGTGCACTGTAGGGCCTGTGTACACCTGTCGTGCCCACCGGGGATCTTCGTCGGTCTGGGGTATGAATCCTGTATATTAAAAAATAAATCATGGTTTTACATTATGGGGGCACCGGGGTGGGTGGTATATTGGTGTTTATTAAATATTGCTATGGTTATTGTGGCCTAGGAGGTTGGTATTGGGGCTGTTGTATGTGTATTGTTTTTATTGTGGGTAGCGGGGTGGGTGAAGGGGGGTATTAGCCCCAAGGATGGGTGTTTAGGCCTTGCAGGTGGGTAGCGGGAGGGTTAACCCCTTTATTACCGTAGCGGTATTAACCACTATGGTAATGAAGGGGTTCAGTCCACCCGCAACCACCCCCGCAAGGCCTAAACACCCACCAAAGGCCAAATACCCCCTTCACCCACCCCCGCTTCCCAAAATAAGCCTGGCATGGGTGGTTAACCCCTTCATTGCCTTAGCGGTTAGCCACAAAGGTAATGAAGTGGGCTGTAAATTCATTTTTCCTGCATCGAATGCATGCCGGGGGTCTCCGGTGCTGGTATTAATGGGTATCAGCTTCGGAGACCTCCGACATCAATCCGAAGCAGTAAAAATTACCCCAAAACTTCTAAGTGCCGAATCGCTGCATTATCGACGCTTCTCCCCACCAACTTGCCAACTTTTTCTGGCGTTTGGATTTGGGGATAAAATCGCCATTCTAGGGCCGCGATAGGCGGCGATAACCTACTCGCGGCTACTAGAATTGCGCGTGTTTATGAACATTCTGAAAAATGTCGATAAGTGGCTAATCGACGTTCAGTCGGTGATTTGATTTTGTTCAAAAGTTTTTTGGACGATTCAGGCATTTATCGCCCACTTATCAACGCTTACTGAATTGGAGTAGGCATTTTGGGCAATAAGTGGTCGATAAGTGACTTATGAACACTTACTGCATGAGGCCCATTATCTTTCAGGTGAGGTAATTTACCCTCCGTCACACCCTTATTTTCAACCAATCAATGACAGTTTAGGGCTATTTAGGGTTCACCTTTTGTTTGACCAGTTACTCTTTGACAAAGTCCTATCCCTAGGACGAAACACGGCAGAGTTTTTTCTGAGATGTGTATAACCCCTTGCGCACAATAAATTTCTTATTTTTCTATAATTGCGCTTCGTGCTTTTTACCCCCCACCAGACGGCAGTGAACCGCCAACAAAGCATTTTTTTTTACCCTAATGTACAAGCCAGGCCCCCTGAATGTGGGAGCCAATGCTCTGTCCTGAAGACCCGGACTGAGCCAAGTCCCTGACGGCGGAGAGTGGGAAGATATCCATGGTCCCGGGATTCAGGCAATGTGTTCCACAGCTGCTGTACTAGAGGGAAACATAGCTTTCTCTGAACTTCAAGTGGCGGACTCACTAGGATGTCAATCAGGGGCACTCCCCGCTGTGTACTGCCGTCCTGAGACTATGTCTGTCACTCAAGACACCATAATATGGTGGATAAACCTCGTCCATGCGCAGATGAGAGTTCCAGTGGCTAGAGCTGTACGTCGGTCTATCAAGAACCAGAATCTCTCGTTATTGAAGCATGCCCCCACAGACACGATCACTATCCTCATGCGAGAGTGGAATAAGTTTCAAATAGACAATGGCCTACTTTATCGGGTGGTCCCCTATCAAATCCACCCAGATGGAAGACAGCTAGTTCTGCTGAGGAAACTGCAGTGTATGGTCCTAAGGTCCCTGCATGATGACCATGGACACTTGGGAGTGGACAAGACCTTTGGATTACTACGAGACCGGTTCTTCTGGCCCAAAATGAGGGAATTGGTGGAGCATCATTGCCGAAGGTGTTTGCGGTGTATTCAGCGTAAAACACTGCCCATCTGGGCAGCCCCAACGGTCCACCTGAAGAGCTCTGGTCTTATGGACCTAGTATGTATGGACTTTCTGTGTATTGAGCTAGATTTCATGGGTGTCGGAAATTTGCTCGTGATAACTAACCACTACACCCAATACGCCCAAGCCTTCTCCACCAAAGACCAAAATGCCCTCACAGTGGATAAGGTATTATGGGAGAAATGCTTTGTGCACTACGGACTACACAACTGAATGCACTCAGACCAGGGGTGTGACTTAGAGAGCAAACTCATCAAAGAGCTGCTGAAACTATTCACCATTGAGAAGTCCCGCACGACCCCTTATCATCCTGAAGGAGATGCCCTACCAGAACGGTTCAATCGGACCTTGCTTGACATGCTAGGTACCCTGCGGGACCGCGAGAAGACAGGATGGAGTTAACATGTGGAACACTTGGTGCACGCATACAACTGCACTAGGCACGAGTCCACAGGGTTTTCTCCATACTTTATGATGTTCGGCAGAGAAGCCAGGTTACCAGTGGATATTCGCTTGAGGGTGTCCACCGATGGGGTACCCAATATGACCCATTATCAGTATGTACAATGACTGAAAGACAATCTCCAGAGGGCGTATCAGTTAGCGGAAGAAGCCACCGCGAAACTGAATCAAAACCTGGGAGTACCCGGGAAACATAAGTTGACTTACCGATGGAGGGATGCTCCCTTCAAAGTTGAGTCAGATGCCTGGCCTCCCCGTCTACCGTATCAAGGATTCGGAGGGTAGGGGAGAGGTATGGCATTGGAACCATTTGCTACCCATTCCGCAAGTGGACGCTGATAATGAGGTTGATCAGTTGGCCGTGATGCCACAATCGGTGCAGGAAGACCCACATGGGATCCATGACCCCACAGATGAAGAGAAACAGGCTTCAATGGATGAAACAAAATAAACCTGGCGCCAGATAATGTCCAAATAGATGAGTCCTTTGATCCTCTAGAATCCGCACTGTTGCTCACAGGTCATGTAAAAAGAGAGAAGACAAACAAAAACAGATCATAGCATATAACTGTTGGGTAATGACAGCCTATGCTAAAGACACTACATACAAACTCAAAGTAACAGACTAAAATAATTTATTAAAACACAATGAACTATGTCATAAAAAAGGACCATAGACAGTGAGAAATAACTTGTGATCCGGAGGTGGTAAAATCAAAACCCTACTTACAAGAATCAGGGTGATATCAGGCAGTAACAAGCTGAGGTAAATGTCCAAAGATATCCCTGTGCTGGTCCCGCAGAGCTCCATCTCTGTGATGCCGAAGCCGTCACCAAAGTCTCCCTGCAATCACGGGGAACACCGGGATGGGGGAAACAGACACCCTGGGGCGCTCGCGCTGACAACTCGTATGACTAGTCCCCTCCTCACGCTGCTCCTCCTCCTCTACCCGGCATCCAATGCGTGCCCGCGTACGTACACCCGCGGGGTAAATGGCACACAGACCTCTCCGCTTGTAATGCTGATCTCACAGCACACAGTTCCTCACTGAATAAGTCCAAAGGGTAACAGCTTGCACCTCTGTCCAAACTCCAGAGGCAGGCCGGCAGAGAAGGCGTTTTGGCGTAGTGGGACTCTATATCTAACCAACAATATTGGCCCGGGTCTGCTTTCCAAACTACGGCTTGTCTCAGTTGGACAGCTTGGTAGTATTTTAAAATATCTGGCACCCCCAGGCCTCCTCTCTCCGTTGATGACAAAAGGACTGACCTAGCGACCCTGGGTCTTTTGCCCTTCCAAATGAAATTAAATAGTCCATTCTGAATGTTTTTTATTTCAGAGCCAGGGACATGGATCGGGAGTGTCTGGAAAAAAATATAACAATCTAGGGAGTATATTCATCTTTACCGAGATCATTCTCCTGATCCATGAGATCTGGTAACCTTCACATTTATCCAGATCTTTTTTAATTTTTCCGAACAAAGTCGGGTAATTGTGTCGATATAGCGAGTGGTAGCTTCCTGATACATTCACTCCCAAATATTTAATGTAGGAGGAGCTCCACCTGTAATTGAAATTTAATTTGAGCAGTTTAGCTTCTGGCTCTGGTACATTTAGGTTTAGTGCTTCGGATTTGTAATTATTGATTTTATAGTCCGAAATTTTGCCGAAGTCTAACAGTTCTTTATGGAGATTGGGAAGGGATGTCTGGGGATGAGTTACTGTTAGAATAATATCATCGGCAAATAACGAGATTTTGTAATTTGTTTCGCCAATTAGTACACCCTGGATATCCACGCTATTGCAGATTTTGGCCGCTAGGGGTTCGATAGTCAAAGCGAAAAGGAGCGGGGACAGGGGGCACCCCTGCTTTGTGCCATTTTTAATTTCAATCTTCTTTGCTGTGCCTCCCGGGAGTTTTATTGCTGCCGATGGGTTTTGGTAAAGTGCCCGGACCCCCTAGAGAAACGAGTCTCTGAAGCCAAATTTCTGCATAGTTTTATCAAGGAATAGCCAATTGATTCTGTCAAACGCCTTCTCTGCGTCTAAACTCAGAGGAACTGCCTCGGTGTGTGAGGTTAATGTGATCTACTATATTTATTATTTTGAGGGTGTTATCTGAGGCTTGACGGCCTGAGACAAACCCCACTTGGTCACTGTTTATGAGTCTGGGCAGGATAGGGTTTAATCTGTTTGCTAGTATTTTGCTGTATGGTTTGAGATCGTTATTTAACAAGGAAATTGGTCGGTAGCTCCCACATTGCATCGGGTCTCTGCCTTCCTTATGAATAATCGCGAGGTTAGCTAGGGACATCGATGCTGGTATAGGATTACCCTCCATAAAGGAATTAAACAGGTTCAGTAAATGGACTGATAGGATTGGGAGGAATCTCTTGTAGTAGACATTAGTGAAGCCATCAGGGCCAGGGGCTTTAGAAATTTGTAATGCTTTTACTGCGTCTGCTAACTCTTCTTGTGTTATTTTCTCGTTTAGCATTTGGTTTTCCTCCTCTGTTAGGGATGGGAGGCTACAGCTATCAAGATAGTCTGAAATTGCTATAGACGCTGATGCCTTTCCTTTCTCCTCTTGGGTTCTGAGATTGTATAATTTAGTGTAGAATTTAGTGAACTCATCCGCGATCTGTTTATCGTTATATATTGTCTCGCCAGCCCTATTCTTGATCGCAGTGATTTGGGACCTTTTTTGTACTCCCCTTAGCTTGCTAGCCAAAAGTCTGTCAGCTTTATTGCCCTTGTCATAGTATCTCTGGTTGGTCCATCTAAGGATATGTAACTGTCATGTGCTCCTAGGCTAAAGTTGAAGCACTGGTTGTGTAGGGCTGGTAGGAAAATGAGACATAAATAAAGACCACTATAAAAGTTGGGGCTCAGGGGCAAAACAGCAATCTTACCCCTGTCAGTTCATCCGTCCTGGGTCCTAATAGTTCCTAAGCAGTGAGTCCTACAGCGTGCATCCGGCAGAGAGGTCATGTGGAAGGGAGATGTGTATCCAGAGCAACAGCAAAACAGCCCAATGACATCACAGTCCAAAGTTGAACACCAAAGCTTTATTGAAGACACACAGTGGACACAGCAGGCTGCAGCATAGCCTCCTCCTCTGAGGAGGAAGCTGTGCTGCAGCCTGCTGTGTCCACTGTGTGTCTTCAATAAAGCTTTGCTGTTCAACTTTGGACTGTGACGTCATTGGGCTGTTTTGCTGTTGCTCTGGATGCACCTCTCCCTTCCACATGGTCCATCTAAGGGCCTTTTCTACATCCTCCAATTGGATCTTTTTCATCTCATTTCTGGCAGCGGTCAGGGTTTTGTAAATTTTTCCTGATGGGTTATTTTTGTGTTGCTGTTCCAATTTTATCATTTTCTCTGTCAAGTCTTTGAGTAATTTTAGCTTAACCTTTTTTCTATGGGCTGCAATGGAGATAAGATTGCCCCTAATAGCTGCCTTATGGGCCTCCCAAAGTACCGCTGGTGATGTGACTGAACCTGAGTTGATACTAAAATACTCAGAAAGGTCGATTCTGATTTCTCTCTCTATTTCCGGGTGATTCAATAGTGAATCATTTAGTTTCCAACTGAAGGTGCTTGACTTTACAAATGGAACAGAGAGAGTTAACATGATAGGGGCGTGATCCGACCATGTGATCAGGCCAACGTCCAAATTTAAGGAGGCCTCCAGAATTTTTTTGGTAGCTAGAAAGTAATCAATGCGAGAGTAGGTCTGATGAGATGAGGAGTAGAAAGTGTAGTCCCTTTGGCCCTGATGCTGGGTTCTCCAGATGTCCACCATGGAAACTCCTTGATAATGGTTCTGAATTTCTTCCCGAACTTCTGGGACGGTACCGTGTGTGGACGGTCAGGGAGGATCGACTTATCCTCACTAGGGTTTAAGGCCATATTTAGGTCCCCCCCCCCCACTATCATTGAGGATAGGTAGGCCGGTTCAATCTTGTCTAAGACCATTTTTTGGAACTCTGTTTGGTTTTCGTTAGGCGCATACAGGTTTACCAGGGCGATCGCTGTGCCGGAAAGAGAGCCATATACCACAAGAAATCTACCCCCTAGATCCGAAACCGTTTTGACATGATTGAATGGAGTTCCTTGACGTATTAACACCGCGACTCCTTTTTACTACTAAATGAAGAGTAGAAACTCATTGGGAATGTATTACTAAAAGTTTTGAGTGGTTCACGATCCGTGAAGTGCGTCTCCTGATGAAATATCACATCTCCCTGTGAGCTTTTCATCTCTTGGAGGGCTAATTTCCGTTTTCTATTATTTTGCAGTCCCTTCACATTAAGGGAAACAAATTTAATTGGCTTTTGACTAGCCATAATTGTTATATTTAGTGAGTGGTCTTAGGACCTCTCTTTTCCCACTAGAGAGGCCTTGTATAGTTACTTTATTGGGTGGATAAGAGTATATTTCTACAGTTGAGGAGATAGAGCCATAGTCCGCAGACTGGGGGGAGGGGGCAGTGGGAGGGGGGAAAAGATCTGCTGGGACAGTAACAGCAGATAAAGAGAAAGTAGGAATAGGCCTGCAGGAGGCCTCCAAAAAGTGTGGCCGGGGTTAATTGCCGGCATTCGGGCTCAAGGCCCGGCGGGGGAAATCTGATTATGCGGGCACAGACACGCAGGAAGGCGCGGACCCGCGAACATATATACACATGTAAACCATGCTCTTCCTTGTATTAGGGCACCTGGGTGGAGTGAGTGGGGGTCAGGAGGCATAAAGAGTTTATTTATCTATGTGACTGGCATATGGTAGGTCTTTATGTCTGATTGACCTTGACCTCTCTCTTGGTTACCGTTTACGTTTTGCTTAACTATAGCACACTTGGTACTGCTGGTAGTGGGTGTGCGATGTGGTCTTCTCCTATTTGGACACTGAAGCACTAAGTCCTTTGAAAGGGGGAAGGGGAGGAATGGGGGGGCAGGGGGGAGAGAAGGGGCTGGGCCTATAAAAGTACAATCAGCTTAGTCAGAATCAGCTGTGCCTACATGGCCTCAGCATATATTTCAGAGGTATAAGGAACATTGATAGTTTTATATATACTGGGGGTGTAGCTAGCGTAGGCTAGGTTGCGTATCTAAATAGTGTTTGCCTATATTTCAGGAGCCTACAAAGCTATAACAGTAATGGGCATAGTGACAGGTCTCAGTATCCCACCGTTCAGTACCGCTTCCCAAGCCTGGGTGTATGTGAAGGATATCCACTTACATCAGGAGGTCCTGAGTAAGGTTAGCGATATTAAGCAAGAAACTAGGACTCGGCTTAGTCGGTAACTGGGGTTGTGAACCGGGGGCGGGGGGGGTTGAAAGGGGAGGAGGGGGGTAGAGAATGGGGGCAGGACGAAGGGGGGCGTGGGGGGAAGGGCAAGGGATAGGGCGTATGAGGATGCGGTTCGTGAAGGCACATTTAATTATGCCTAGGTAGTGTTAGATTATGTTTCGGAGGTATGAGTAGCAATGATAGCCTTAAACATACTGACAGACTTTCGATGTGACATAATTCCTGAAAACAACTTTTTTTTTTTTAAATTTATTTTTTTAAACGGGAAATAACTGAACAAATACCTCATAGAGTCACGGATAGCGTTAACATTATTAACCATTGAACCAGAGTAGCCTGTGGCTGGTAGCTGAGGCCATCAACCTGGGGGAGGAAAGGGGGGGAGGGGGGCGCAGAGGGGGAGGGGGAGGGGGTGGGGAGGAGCAAAAAAAAAGGGGGGGGGGGGGTGGGAGTGAAAAAATAGGGGGGGGGGGTGGAGGGGAGCGAGGGGGGGAGGAGGGGGGGCATAGCTGGGAAGGGGGGGAGGGGTCGTGGACTGGTGGAAATCAGGCATGCGATATAGCTAAAGGTCTGTATCATGAATATCACTATGATGCTTATATACATTTCAGAGGTGAAAGAAACAATAGCAGTAGTAAACATAGTAACAGTTCGCAACGTCATTTGGGTCTGCACAGTTCCTTGTGTCTGGACGCTGATGGTGAGTGTCCAAACCCATCATCAAGTCATAGGTAAACTTAGTGATGGCAAGCAATAGACCGTGACAGGCTGCGGATGGTATTTGGGACCTCGAAATTGGAAGGGGGAAGGTAGGGGCAACGATGGGGGGGATGGGGATAGGTCAGGGGGGGAGGAAGGGAGAGGGACGGAGGGGCATAGGAGGGGAACCGGTGGGAACAGGTCTGGGGCTGGTGTCCCTCTGCAAGTGACGGCTCGGGTGTCCCTCTAAAGACTGGAATGGCGGGTGATCAACAGGACGAGGGGGGGAGGGGGGCACGGACCGGCGACAGTTGAGAAGAGTACTCACGCTTAGGGATCCTCCGGTTCCGCATGTGGGGTCCAAACCCTCCTCCCCCCGCCAAACAACCACCACCCCTCTCCCCCCCACCCCCCCGGCAATGGGCTAAAGTCCCAGAACACATCATCAGCCAAGAATATGGAGTGGGGCTATTCCAGGCCTGGGCCACGAACATTTGGACGGTTCCGGCCTCTCAGCTTGAAGCTCTCATCTGGCGACAGGCAGGAAGGTATCCAGTGAGGAACAATAGGGAATCCACCCATCGTTGGCCTCCAGGTAATCTTCTCTCAGGTAGCGGTGGCCATTGTCGTGTGCATCTCGGGGATGAGGTAGCAGGCAACCTGTAGAGCGGGGATCCTGAGTTAGCTTTATTTGTCCCTGGGTTAGGATAGTTCGGCGTTTCTTCTTGGGACTCTGGTGTTGCTGCCTTTGTCGTCTTCTGTCTGTGCAGCCGCTAGCGTGCGATCAGTAAGCCAGGAGGGCGGCAGTGTCAAGCCCAGAGTACGGACGTAGGGGAGCATTTCCGCTGGTTGCCGTATGGTCAGGTATTTTCCTCCGACGTTCGCAGTCAGTTTGAAGTGAAAACCCCAGTGGTATTTTACTCCGCATTCACATAAAAAGGATGTGAGGGGTTTCATCTCCCGTCTTCGATTTATTGTAGTCTTTGACAGGTTGTTGAACATCTGGAGGGGCTCGTCCTGAAAGATAAGGGTGTCCTCCTGGCTATAATTTTCTCCTTCACAGAGTAGCTATGTAATCTGACGATTACATCGCGCCGGCGGCCGGGGTCTTCCGAGCGGGGGCCCAGGGCACGGTGGGCCCTACCAATCTCCATATCTCTTTCATCTATTGTGTTACAAATCATGGAGAACAGCTCTATCAGATAG
Source organism: Ascaphus truei (assembly GCF_040206685.1). NCBI lineage: Eukaryota > Metazoa > Chordata > Amphibia > Anura > Ascaphidae > Ascaphus > Ascaphus truei. The sequence continues at coordinate 127,377,590 of NC_134486.1, forward strand.
GGTCGGAGGTGACCAGGCAGAACCTCTTCAGGGACGTTGTGAATACGTATGTTTTGTCCTCGGTCCCGGTTCTCCTGGTCCTCCATGCTATCCTTCAGGGCTGTGATTTCCTCCCCCAGCCTGGAGATTTCCTCCTCTGCTTCGGTCTAGCGCACAAGAGCCTCATCCAATCTGCCTTCCAGTTCCTCCGTCCTCTCTGTCAGGCCCGTGATCTCAGACTTGAGTTTAGAGACCGCCATCTCAGGTCAGCTTTGGAGGGATGTATGTAGCTTGGTATGCAACTTGGTATGCATGGTTGCTAGGAGGTCCTCGAGGTAGGTTCTGGTAATGGGCTCCTCCGTAGCGGGAGCTTCTTTAGCCCTTGCGCCTCTGCCTTGTGTGGTATGAGTGCCTCGTGCTCCGACGCCATTTTGGAATTCAGTCGGGTCCCCGGGGCTTTTTTGCGAGGCGAAAAGTATTTTGTGGCCGCTTGACTTGTAGCCTTCTTACTTTACTTGGACATTTCTCAGGTTTTGCCCCAAGCAGGGGTTCAAAAAAAGTTGAAAACTATTGAGGGGAAGAGCGTTAATTATTGCTTTTGTGTTGTTGGGTCCGCAGAGCTCCTGTCCTACACTACCATGCCCGCTGACATCACCGGAAACCCCCCAGGCAGATTTTTTTTAATGCAAAAACAATATATAAGATTGAGGGACAGTCACACGGAATTGTATGAATCTCATAATCTGTGCATCATATAACTCCTCCCTAACTCTTGCTAATGACACTCCCCAAATTGCAAGGGGATGCACACAATACAAAAGATGGCTACATTGACACAAAGAGGCTTGGTATAAAGACCCTAAAGTATGTTATATTTAGAGTCTGTGGCACTCACTTTACGAGTGACATTCATTCTTTTTTTAATAAAAATGTTGTAAGATTTTATGTTGCTGTTTTTTTGTTCAGAATTACAATGGTCATTACAATATTATTGAAATAAACAAAGAAATGTAGAATAATCAATTTCTTGACAAATAAACATTTTATTTTCCTCCATATGTATTTCATATAAAAGCTTCCGATTTTTCTTAGTCTTTTATATCACAGCTGGAGACCTAACCGCAGGCATAATGTTCATGTGTTTAGCCTTTACAGCGGCTTAATAGGCAGAACTCAGCACAGCTGGTGCACAAGCCTCATTGGAAAATACAACAGTTTAGGCACAAAAATTACATTGTAAATCCTTTGAGGCATAGATCTATTGCTGCTGCATTGTTCTAACATGCACACAAGCTAAGCTACATGAAAATAAAACTATTCATAATTACAATACTTAAGTTCTTAATGTTAAATTGGTCTATGTGCTTCTGACGTAAACAACCATCTATGTGTTAGGATATTTGTTCTGTAATACAGAGAGCATACTTTAAGCTATGTTATATAATACTATATTTACAGTACATTGGCAAAGCTGCTTAATGTAGCTCCAGCAGGCTAACAGACTGGAGCGTCTGTACAAAATGCTTGTATTCTGTGACATAACGACGTCTCTGTTAAAGCTATTTACATAATTAAATTATGTCTCTGGTGAAATTCAGATTCTGCACCACAAGGCCGAAATGCCTGACTTTTTCAAAACAACTCCATTGGCAGGCACACAAGAGAAAGAGTGCCTACTTTATTTCATCCAAATCTTACTTTGCTTTCACAGAATCTTCATTTCTGCAGCCGTCCTCAAGTTTGAAAGAAAAAATGGGTTTGTTGGTCCAAAAATATAATTTACTTTAACTTTCCAGAATGTGAATATTAAACAGAGTCACAGATCCAGTTCAACTGGGGAATTCTTCCTCTAAGCAAGCAAGTTAAGAGCTCAGTGTTTTACAATCCATGGAAAAGTACTACTCATACATACACAACTGGTCCATACAAAGATGTGGTTTAGATAAAACTAAAAGGCAGATTCAGGATGTTTCTTATTTTATATATAAGGATTTACTTATAATAAGTAACTGTACCCGGCGTAAAATACACCGATCTAGCAGATCTTAAAGTTTATTAATGAAACATTATCAAAGTGACCACATTTAGACCACTTTTACTTTAATAAGTCCAACTTGCTTTTTAAACAAAGTTACAAATAAATACTGCAGTAATGATGTGAGAATCCAGATGCCTCTTGGCAAATGCCACTTTGGACAGCTTTTGAAATAACAGAAGGTCTCAAAGATGCAGCACGTCATGTTTCTGATTAACACGACAAGTAAAGGTAGGCAAAACCAGGTGTGGGAAATCAAAACCTCCCAGAACCTCACATCTCAAATCCAAATCCAAAACCCTTCAGATTTTTTTAACCCAAATTATTTAAAACCAAAACCAGAACATCAGGCCAAGTACCTACCTCTATTGTGGCGTTGCCTGTGGAGTTGAAAACACGAGGTGTTTCTTATATCTTGTTTGATTATTTCAAATTTCCTAATTGTTTTGATGATTTTATACTTATTTTAAGAAATGTTCTTTATTATGCTATTTTACCATTTTCCTCGTTATTTTGAATTTTTTCCATAATTTGAAACAGATTGAAGTTTAGCAAAACCTGAGCCAAAACCAAAACGTGCATTTTTTTATAGATCCAAAACTAAAACATTGGTGAAAGTGAAAGCCCCAGACAACTAATCAACCAGCTGCATAAAGCAGGTTTTCAAATCATTCCCCAAATCATTCCATCAGTGTTACACAATGATGTAAACAGTATTCAAGGGCGGGCCTAGCAACTTCTGAGGATGTCAATCTGAGGGGTGGATATTGGTTGGAACGCCCCCTGGTGTGTGTGGGCCAATCTGTATCCGGCTCTGGCTTTCTATGAGTCAGAGACACTCCCCAAAGATGATAAATTGTGACATCCTCCCAAATTGGAGAGTTCTGGAAAGAGTGTTCAAGGAAGAAGTTCAGTCAACACAGAGAGAGAGAAGCTATCCTGGAACCAGGGTCACGTGTGAAGTATGAATAGCTCCAGTTAGCTTTAACTCATGTCTTCCCTCTTCCAAAGCATCACAAGTCCTTATTGTCTTTCTTAACTTTATTGCAGAAGGAGAAAACAAAGGGTACTTGTAGGTGTAGTGTGAGTAGAGAGTGCTTCTCTATCTGAATGCTTGCGTGAGGTTAGACTATGGTAAAACAGAAAGGCCTTGCCAGGGTAGTAGCAGGCAGATGCTGTACTCACTGTGTCCAGGGTGGAAAGGAAGTGAGGAGCAGGGGTCACATTAGAAGTGAGATGGGACAAACTAACTGTCAGCAAGGCAGGGGGGAAGGCAGAATAGCCCATTCTGAGAAGGATCTCAGAGGTTGCTATAGCAACTCACAGACCTCGTGAACAGAGGCAGAAAATGCAACATAGTGATACATCACACAGGCACTGTGTCTGGAACAAATACATGCAGCTGAACTTAAGGAGCTGACAAGCAGAAGCTGCAAAGAAGGGGGGGTGTGATCAGAGAGAGCAGACATGGGCTTACTTGTTCCATGACACTCCTCCTCGGGTATCTGGAGATACCACTATATAACTGGAATATGTGGAACATATGTGCAATGCATGACAAAGATATTGTCGTATTCACAAAACAATGCAAAAGTCCATGTCCACACAACGATGTGATACCGGTCGGTATCACTGGCTTCAAAGTCCCTTGGCAAAGGTTCTTTGGCAAAGGATGCCAAGTGGATGGACCGGTCCAGGTTAGCTGGGTGCACCACAATGTCTTTCGAAAAAAGTTTCTGGTCCTGTTTCTACTTGGATCTATGAGAGAACAGTCTTGTATCTCCGTAGTTTCCTCTACAGAGGGCATCACCTTGTGGATGTGCCAGTCGTGATAGTCTGTCGCTCCATCACCTGGTGTTTGACAGAGGGTAATGGCTTCTAGCTCCTTGTGAATCAGCACTCCTGGAAGACTGTCTGACAAGTCTGGTCCAGTGCGTAGGGCATCGTTTGGAGAGGCTTCCTGGTGCTGAGCATTGGAGCTGAACGTTGCCCAGATCTGACCGGGTTTCTGATGGTGATGGACACCAGATGATTGGAGGTACCAGCATTCTTCACCTTCCTTCAGTGGAGGTGCTGGCTTTGCGTGGCCGCTAAGGAATATCTTCTGGATGAAGGCCACAAAGTTATTTTTGGACTCCGGTTTCCTTTGTAGATCGCAGCGGAGTGAAGTGAGCCTAGAGATGGCATGCTCTTTGTTGTTTGGGAGGCGTCTTCTTGATGAACGGAATGGTAGAGGGATCACCCAACTGCCCGGTCCATCTTTGAAGAGCTCCTTGACTGTTAACTTCAGGAATTCTCTATCTTCCATCGATGGTGTTTGCTTGTCGTCGTCCTTTTTTATCCGGAACGCTGTGCATCCTAGGTCATTGGTGCATTTCTCTTGCACGAGAACTTCTCCACACATTTTGGTGATACGCCTTTGTGTCTCTTTGTTAACTGCCCTCAAGAGGTTGTTTTCTCCCTGGACATGACGAAGAACAGTCTCTTTTGTCCTTGTAAATCCCTTTGTGGAATGTCTCTGCGACTGTCTCCTTTTAGGCGTGTGAGAGGACAGTCTTTTTGCCCCTGTGGTTTCACCTGCAGGGCACAATCTTTTTCAGCTATGCCAGCCGTGGCAGCTGGCTGCTTTGCCACTTGGTATTTTGCGGAGAGGAATGACTGTACATCTTAGCTGGGCCATTGCTCGCAGGGGGACCGTCCGATTGTTTCTTTTCCTTTGGACGATCCTTTTGTCGGTCACCTTCAGGAGGTTACTTTCTTCCTTGAGTGGAGTCGACTCATCATTCTTAGTGGTCTGCATCCTAGGCCATTGTCACATTCCCTTGATGCGAAGATGGTTTTGTTGATCTCAGGGGTATGACCTTGTCTCTTCTCCTCACTTGGCCTTCCTGTCACTTGGAGATGGCCAAGACATGGTTTGGAGAGGGATGTCTGTCCGCATTCTGTTATCACCATTCTGCAGGCGTTAACATAGTCTGGTTCGTGTCCTTTATCAGTATACACGTTGCCCACTATCACCCATCCTAGGTCAAGTCTTTGGGCGAATGGTGCATTGTGGGGTCCGTTGCGCTGTTTACGGACTTTGTGCACCCTCAAGATGTCCATACCGAGCAGCAGGAAGATCTTGGCGCCTTGTTCTACCGGCGGGATGTAGTTGGCTATTCCTCTGAGGTGCGGGTGATGACGTGCCACGTCTGGTGTGGGAATTTCGTCCCTGTTTGCAGCCATGTAGTTGCACTCGAGTGTGGGGAGAGCTATCTTCACTCTGTTGTTCACTGAACGTATAATGTAGACATTCACTCTTCTCCCTTTTGTCTCAGTTAACCCTGCACAGGTTCTGAGGGTGTAGGGTGAGGCACTGTCTTGCGCGTTGAATAAGTTTAAGAATTCCGTCTTCGCCAATGATCTGTTACTTTGATCATCGAGGATTGCATACATCCAAATAGCCTTCTCAGGTTGTCCCTGGGGGTGCACTGCGACAAGGCATAGTTTGGAGCAGGACATTTTGTCACTTCCTTTTCCGCAAAACTCGGTGCACTGAGACGTGACAGATGTTGGCTCTCCTCCTCCTTCCTCCCCGCCATGCTCCACTACGGAGGATGGGTTGTTGAGTTGGTGGAGTGTCAGCACCTCTGGATGTAGAGATGTTACGTGCTTGTCACTTTTGCACACTGCACATTTGATGGCCTCTTTACAGTCTTTGGCTAGGTGAGTCGTGGAATCGCAGCACCTGAAGCAGACTCCGAATTCTCAGAGTAACTTCTTGCGTTCCTCTAGGGACTTCATCCTGAACCCAAAGCATCTGTTAAGTGGGTGTGGCTTCTTGTGTATGGGACATTCCCTGTTTAGGTCCCTTGGTTTCTCGTCTCCGGCGACCGACTGATCGGGAGTAGTTTGGGTCATGGGGGACACGTCCGTCCTGTGGACCGAGATGGGTGTTTGAGTGTTACCGTATCTCGCCACTGATCTCTCATTCTTCAGGTTGCTTGCACTGTGTGTGGTCTGCGCACCCAAGATGAAACTGGGATCGTTCCTTGTCCTTGCCGCTTCGCGGATGAAGCTCAAGAAGCATGAGAAGGGAGGGAAGGCGACTTGCTTCTCCCTTTTGTATTTGGAGCCTTGTGAAATCCATCTTTCTCGGAGGTTGTAAGGTAGTTTCTCCAAGATGGGTCTCACTCCGCGAGCTGAGTCTAGGACGTTGAGACCTGTTAAGGAATGGTCTTTTCTTGCAAACTCCAGCTCTTGCAGCAGGTCCCAGAGCTCTCGTGACTTCGAGTAGTCTTTAGCTGTGATCCTGGGAAAGCTGTCGACTCTCTTGAAGAGTGCATCTTCAACTGCTTCGGGGCTACCGTAGCACTCTTCTAGCCTTTCCCATACTAGGTCAAGACCTACTTGGGGGTGGTTTGCGTTTGCTGCCCCGAGTCTCTTCACGTGTTCTATGGATTCTTTCCCCAACCATTTGGATAGCAGGCTGAGCTCTCCCCTTGCTGAGAAGCCCAGGCTCTTGATTGCGTCCTTGAACATGAACTTCCACATTCGGTAGTTCTCAGGATGGTCGTCAAAGTTGGTAAGTCCTGTTTGCCCCATGTCGCACCGGATCATGTACTTGCCCACGTCTGTCATGCCGGAGACATCGGCGTATTGGTCGAGTTCTGAGGTAGTTGCCAGGAGGGTCCTTGCGGTCGCCTTTTCCTTGGCGTGTGATGACTGCTGGTCAGTGTAAGGGGCTGTGTTTTCCCGTGTGGGTGTACCTGTTGTAGTGCATCTGTGTGCTCGCTGGCGTGTGGATCACTGTAGCGGCTGTGGTTATCCCAGGTAGTGTGTACCCTTAAAGGAACAGTGTCTTCTCCACGTGGACCTAGCAAGTCTTCGATGTCTGTGAAGTCGCTCCCGTCGTGTTGAGATGGTGCGCTGATATTTAAGCTGAAGAGGCTCCTTACGTAGTCTTCAGTGTGTTGTACTGGATCCTCTGAGGCTATCCATCTGTACGGTTGCTCCCCGCCATCCCGTTGCGCAGCTGCTTCTAAGACTTCAGCTTGGGCTATGGCGGCGGCAGCTTCCCTCTCTTGATCTAGGGCCTCTAGTTCCACATCAAATTCGGCTTTCCTCCACGCGGCGGCAGTGGCTGCAGCGGCGGTGGCATTGGCGGTGGCAGTGGCTGCGGCCGCGGTGGCATTGGCGGTTGCAGTGGCTGCGGCGTTCTGCTCCTCCTCTTCTATGCACGCTCTCTCTGCCCTCACGGCTGCCTCTTTCCGACTATATTCGGCCCTTGCACGTGTGGCCTCTGCAGTGGCTCGTGCCTTGGTAGCGTTTGTGCTTGCGATGGATGCGTTAGATTGCACTGATCATGCTGACCTTGATGAATGTCTGGATGTGCTGGAGCGCTGTGATGCAGTTTCCAGCAAAAGGTCTTTTCTCTGGTCTTCGGCCTCAGTGATAGTGGTCTGCACGAAGCCGTCGCGCTCCAGGTCAGTTGCCTCCTGCTGGTCACGTTCGCTGAGGCTTTCCTCCATGTTGATTCTTTTTAGGTAGGCGAGATATGTTTGTGACAGCATTTGGTAGCATTTGTGACTTGACCTCAATTGGGCAATATGGCATAGAAAAACGGGAGAACAGCTGTTCACCCCCCCAGGTGCTCAAGAGGTTAACAGTCACTGGATTGTATGGCAATCAATAAGCGTGGTAGGTCAGGGCAACACTCTCGTGTAATGATGTAAAGTCTCTCCCAGCAATTGGCTCCATATAGGGCACAAATAAACATTGAGTTAGAGAGACTCACGGTTAGCAGAGTGGTGGATGCCGAGCCTCATAGATCCTTGTTGCACCGCCAACCCATCTAGCAACGTGTCCGTCGCACAGGGCGGTCACCTGACCGGCGGTGATGACGTCCTCAGGGACAACAAAGCAGCAACCCGGCGTGCGATCCGTTGTGGACAGCAGAAGAACTCCTCCCTCAGGAGGCAGGAAACAGCGCACAGCCGTAGGACAAATGAAGAGATAACTTCTGATGGTGACTAAAAAAAGTTTATTTGGTGCAGAGTATACAGCTGACGGAACCTCTGATGCGTTTCAGCCCTCAGGCCTTTGTCAAAGAGTGATCCGTCAGTACAACCGGAAGCCTAGATATACACAACACAACCTGGAACACCTGTGCATGCCACTGATCAAATGATGAGTAGCAGGTGAACAGGATGGTAGGTATAACAGGCATGAATAGAACATGTACAATAGTTAAAAAAAATTCTAAATAAATTTTTATTCAATTATGGATGAGGAAAATGAACCGTCAGTTGAACATGTTAGCACCTTTGTACAGAAGTGCGGTAACAACACTGAAAGAACCAAAAGAGCACAACATATATTTGATGAAATCCCAAACGATATCATATGCGAGAACCCCACAGATCTTATAGATCATTTTGTGAAATTGGAGAAACTCCTAACCAATGACATACGCATTTTTTGGGACATTACTACCCTGGAGAACTATATAAGAGTAAAACGCATTCCCAGGGGTCTACGCATTAAAAAAATGCCATCTTTTGGCTTTCCCAATAAGGTCTTTGAAACCCATTGGAGAAAGATACTAGATGAGTGCTCTACACAACTTATGGAACTGATTGTAAATTTCAAAATAAATGAGAAGAAATCATTAACCACTGATATTGATACTCTGAAAAATGAATTGTTTAAATTTAAAGACATGGAACGTTTCACACATAACGATAAGATCCTCTTACAAAATATTGAGAAGATGGAGAAAGGGGTGGTAGCAAAAAAAACAAGAAAAAATTTTCAGGGATAAATCTGACTATGAGAAGAGTCAGGTTTATTTTTGGGAAAGACCTATTCCAAATCGAGAATTTGCTAAGTCTAGAACCCCATCTCACTCCACACCCCACAAAGGGTTCTCATAGATGGATAATATTACCCATAAACCTTCTACAAGGTCCATCTTAAAGTCACCCTATTCTGATCGAAAATCGAGCTTCGACACAGATTCATCTGATGCTGGTTTTAGGCCATCAGTATCTTTTCTTAAACAGAACCAAGACGCCAATAGAGATTCAGAAGGGGGATACTTTAATAAAACCTATATGAGCTCAAGAGAGGATCGGTCAAGATCCACTCCTACAAATATAGACATTATTCCAACAAAAAACGGAAAAGGTGTAGAAGGGGAAAAAAGAAACGAGAAACGTTATGGATCAGAGAACAAGAGGAAAAAATACTTTTAAACCCTAATCTGAGCAACGTTATCAATATCTCTGACATGGTTTTGACACCACAACAAATCCTACTTTTGGACAAAGGTCTTAATTTCGCGCCTCAAGAAAATTTTGATTTATTTTCAACCATTATAGACCTTCAAAAGTATACGAGGAAATTGTCCCTCAAAAAGTTGTATTCTAAAAATGTCAATGTTATTCAGGACTCTAATATTGATATCAGTGAATGTAATAATGAACCACTGAAGAGTGATATTTGTTCCTTTGAAGAAAATGTTTTTAACTTTGAAATGCAAACACTGGCCTATGAATGTAGCACTGAGACTCCCACTGACCCTCCCTTCTTTGGCCATATAGATTCTGGTCTTAGAAAATGCTCATCATTCATTCCCCATGGTTCCATGGGGCCATGTATATCTACATTTGAAAAATTAATTGATAGAGACCGTAAACTATTGCCCAGGGGCTTCTCTATCTCTGGTTCCTTCCCAACACCTGATAATTTTACACAATGTGAAAGAAGAGATTTAGACTTATTAAAGAACGATACTTCAATTACCATCAAAAATGCGGATAAGGGGGGAGCCATAGTGGTGCAATCTTCAGTTAAATATAGAGAGGAAGCCTTGAGATTACTAAGAGATAACAACTTCTATATAAAACTTAGATCTGATCCCACCGATAGGTACCTTGGTGAACTGCATACACTATTAGAACTTGGTGACATTTTACATGTATTAAGTAATGAAGAGAGATCATTTTTGAAATGTGAGTTTCCGGTCATACCGGTGTTTCACCATCTCCCAAAGATCCACAAGTCAATGGCGAGTCCTCCGGGGCAACCCATTGTCTCTAGTATTGGATCCTTGGGAGATGGTGTCTCCCGGTATGTTGATAACTACTTACAACCTATTGTACGCACATTGCCATCCTTCATACAGGACACTACTGCATTAATGATTGCTTTACAAAACATTATATGGAAGGATGGGTACAGATGGGTCACCATGGATGTCACATCACTTTACACAATCATAGAGCACGAACACGGCCTCCAAGCCATTTACCACTATCTTCAAAATTCTTCTCTATCCACGGCACAAACCACTTTCATTAATGATTCAATTTTATTTTTGTTAACACACAATTACTTTCTTTTTGATGCACAATTTTATCTTCAAAAACAGGGCACGGCTATGGGGACTTCCTTTGCACCCTCATATGCCAATCTTTACATGGGCTTGTGGGAATCTGTTCACATTTTTGGTAGCACCAACATTTTTCGTTCTAACATCATTTTTTACAAGAGATACATTGATGATTTTATTTTAATCTGGGATGGTGATTTAGATAGCTTGCACACCTTTATTCACACCCTTAATAATAACACAATTCATTTACACTTCACTTATCAAACTGACACTCATAAGATTAATTATTTGGATGTGACAATCCATGGTGACCCTGAAACTATCATTTATACTGATATTTTCTCCAAACCAAACTCAAGGAACTCCTATCTTCATGCCAAGAGCAGCCACCCCAGATCCCTCATTCGGGGGATCCCAAAAGGTCAATTCCTTAGGTACAAAAGTCTATGCTCAAACCAGGACACTTTTCTCCAACACTCACAAACATTAAGTTCCAAATTCTTGGATAGAGGTTACTCTAAACAGGACATTAACTCGGCCTTTTTGAATGTGGACATGGTAGATCGTACTAGTTTGATCAGATATAAGAAACCCAAGACGAATCGTTTCTGTGATAGTCCTTTATTCATCACTAAGTACAGCAGACAGGCATCACAGATTCAAAAGATAGTGTCTAAACATTGGGGTGTATTAAAACTTGACCCTGACCTAAAAAACATTACTAAACATGGGCCTAAATTTGCCTTCAAAAAGGCTAAAACTTTAGCTTCCTCCATCTCTAAAAGTCTTTATCTATCAAAACATCAACCACGCATTACCAATATACCAAAAGTTTTTCATAAATGTGGGTTTTGCAGATACTGCCCATATGCCTTACCAACGAAAAGGGTTCATACACTATATCCCAATAACAGGTATAAGATTAGAACCTTAATCAATTGCCACACGAACTATGAACTATGTGGTCTATGTTATCATCTGTGATTGTAATCTCAAGTATGTAGGCAGAATCTCTGAGCACATTAGATTAATTAATAACAAGGACATTCTACATCCGGTGTCAAAACACTTTAGTCAATGTCCCTTTGGTGGTCTTACCAATTTTCGTTTCTTTGGTGTTGAACACGTTCCTTCCACTATCAGAGGCGGCAATAGGCTTAATCGCCTTAATAAAACAGAAATTAAATGGATCTTTAGCCTTAACACATTACAACCACATGGTTGTGGAATGGGCTTTACAAAACTTTCTTGCAGATTAATTTATTCATTATCATTCCTGCCCCCCCCTTCCCTCCCTCCCTTTTTTCCCCTCCCCCTCTCCCCCTTCTCCCCTCCCTCCCCCCTTTCCCCCTTCCTCTCCTCTCCCCCTCCCTCCCCCCCTTCCCCTTCCCCCCTTCCCCCCCTTCCCCCTTCCCTTCCCCTCCTCTCCCCCTCCCTCCCCTCCCCCCCTTTCCCCCTTCCCCTTCCCCCCTTCCCCCTTCCCCTCCTCTCCCCCTCCCTCCCCTCCCCCCCTCTTCTCATTTATTGAGACTCATATATTTGTCAGCATTTTGTTCAATTAAGTACATGATCAACTGCGTTACATTAATATTCTCCACATGATTGGGTATCTTATTTATGTTGTATAATATTTAATACCTATTTGTGCATTGTTAGTATGCATTGTGATTTTTGCTTGTGTTTTTATTGACTTGCAGACCCTTGATTAATACTCCCCTTTTGGTTATTCATTAGAGTGATGTATTAATTGATTCATTCAGTCCATAGAGTCTTTATGTGTGGGCGCAATTTTTTAACTATTGTACATGTTCTATTCATGCCTGTTATACCTACCATCCTGTTCACCTGCTACTCATCATTTGATCAGTGGCATGCACAGGTGTTCCAGGTTGTGTTGTGTATATCTAGGCTTCCGGTTGTACTGACGGATCACTCTTTGACAAAGGCCTGCGGGCTGAAACGCGTCAGAGGATCCGTCAGCTGTATACTCTGCACCAAATAAACTTTTTTTAGTCACCATCAGAAGCTATCTCTTCGTTTCTCCTACGGCTGTGCGCTGTTTCCTGCCTCCTGAGGGAGGAGTTCTTCTGCTGTCCACAATGGATCGCATGCCGGGTTGCTGCTTTGTTGTCCCTGAGGACGTCATCACCGCCGGTCAGGTGACCGCCCTGTGCGACAGACACGTTGCTAGATGGGTTGGCGGTGCAACAAGGATCTATGAGGCTCGGCATCCACCACTCTGCTAACCGTGAGTCTCTCTAACTCAATGTTTATTTGTGCCCTATACGGAGCCAATTGCTGGGAGAGACTTTACATCATTACACGAGAGTGTTGCCCTGACCTACCACGCTTATTGATTGCCATACAATCCAGTGACTGTTAACCTCTTGAGCACCTGGGGGGTGAACAGCTGTTCTCCTGTTTTTTGTTATACCTACCATCCTGTTCACCTGCTACTCATCATTTGATCAGTGGCATGCACAGGTGTTCCAGGTTGTGTTGTGTATATCTAGGCTTCCGGTTGTACTGATGGATCACTCATTGACAAAGGCCTGAGGGCTGAAACGCGTCAGAGGATCCGTCAGCTGTATACTCTGCACCAAATAAACTTTTTTTAGTCACCATCAGAAGCTATCTCTTCGTTTGTCCTACGGCTGTGCGCTGTTTCCTGCCTCCTGAGGGAGGAGTTCTTCAATTGGGCAATAGCTTGCCTAATCTGTTTCTCCTGATCGCTAGTACTTGCAACGTTACATATTTCACGACCAGTGTCCTTCCAGGCCTTCTCTAACTTTTCGCGGTGCGCTTCAATGTCATCTTCATATTTTTCGTAGGCCTTTTGTGTATGTGACTATCCGTTTAGGCCTTGTGTCGGCCTGCTCATGTGGCAGTTGTGCGGTGGTCTCTGTGTCTGAGTGGTCACTCTCCTGCATGGTGTCTGGTGGGGATCTGAGTTCTGCCATGCTGTAGGTATATGTAGGCCTTTAGCCAGTGCATGTGGCGTGCGGTCTGTTACATGCGTCAGCGATGGCGACTGTCTCAGATGATGCCGAGCGGTGTCCTGCAGCATTCAGCGTAGGGGTAGCTGTACTCAAAGGTGTCCGGTGGCTCTGACCCATGTCCTGGCGGGTGTCCGGTGGTGTAGCCCTTGGTGGCGCTAGCCGTGGGGATGTGCGCAGGGGTAGGTGAGATGGTAGCTCCTCACTATGGAGCTGTGCAGAGGGTGAACTCAAACAGAAAAAGGCAATCAAGGTTCTGTGTAAGGTGCACTGTCTGACTACAGTGCTGCTTCCTTGTGTAAGTTGCAGGCTCTGTGCACAGTGTAAATCTGCTTGCTTGTCAGTGTACAGACTGCTCTGTATCAGCATAAAGGGTATGAGTGACAGCTCCCTTGTGTGTCCCCAAGGCACACAGTCTCTGTTTTACTATCCTGGAACCAGGGTCATGTGTCAAGTATGAGTAGCTCCAGTTAGCTTTAACTCATGTCTTCCCTCTTCCAAAGCATTACAAGTCCTTATTGTCTTTCTTAACTTTATTGCAGAAGGAGAAAACAAAGGGTACTTGTAGGTGTAGTGTGAGTAGAGAGTGCTTCTCTATCTGAATGCTTGCGTGAGGTTAGACTACGGTATAACAGAAAGGCCTTGCCAGGGTAGTAGCAGGCAGATGCTGTACTCACTGTGTCCAGGGTGGAAAGGAAGTGAGGAGCAGGGGTCACACTAGAAGTGAGATGGGACAAACTAACTGTCAGCAAGGCAGGGGGGAGTGCAGAATAGCCCATTCTGAAAAGGATCTCAGAGGTTGCTATAGCAACTCACAGACCTCATGAACAGAGGCAGAAAATGCAACATAGTGATACATCACGCAGGCACTGTGTGTGTGTGGAACAAATACATGCAGCTGAACTTAAGGAGCTGGCAAGCAGACGCTGCAAGGAAGGGGGGGGGGGTTGATCAGAGAGAGCAGAAATGGGCTTACTTGTTCCATGACAGAACCCTCTCCCTCCCACCCATGAGGGGCTGGGAGGGAAGGGAATTATGATGTCTGAGTCATGGCTCTGATTTAGAGAGAAGAAGAGGAAGAAGCAGATGATTATGATGGATATGTGAGAACTTCTAATCTATATCCTGTGAGCTGACTACCAAATAAACATCAGAAAAGACATGCTGTGTATTCCTGTCTCTGCTGAATGGAGGAGTGTCAGTAGGGTCCATCCCCTGAATATCTACAGGGGATTCCTGCTGGCTGGAGGTGTTGCACCAAGTGAGACCAAGGTAACCTGTCCTTCCTGTCCTGCTTCTCCCCACCCCACCACAGAGCGTTCAGCCCTCCTGTTACCTACAGGTCTGTACCAGCACTAGAGTAGCAGAAAAGAGCATACCCCCCAATCTCACTTAGGGCTGGGGGTAGATGGGCTACATAAGCTACTACAGGACATTTTTAGCCAGCCTCTTCTCTGTATTAGGACCCTTACACTAGTTACTACTGAAGGGGGTCAAGTGGCAGTAAGGCTCTAAACAGGAAAAAGCCTTTACCGAGACCAAGAGGCTACAATAGTCATCACAGCTGTTTGTTCCCTGTGACAGTGAGAAGAAGTTGGGACTGTTCTGGGATCGGGTGGGGTTAGTATTGGCACACACAATAGTGGATGGATCTACGCATCCTGTCAGTTATCATAATCATGATCACTAGCCCCAGCAGACAGAAATTATGCTCAGTTAGGGAGTGAAACGCTAGCTGTTATTTTTAGAGTGAGGAAATTTAATTCCTATTTGTTTGGCAGACATTTCCTCATAAACTCAGATATAAACCATTGAAAGGCCTGCTTGGTGAAGGTAAATCCATACCATACCACGCATGACTTCTGCTAGAACTTAATATTGGACCATAACCTTGGCAGCATATGATTATGAATTTGTATATATTCATGGAAAAGCCATGTACAAACCTGTAACAGCTCCTCAGACAGCTGAAACTATTCTCCTGATTGAATTGTCATTTACATAACCAGTGAATACCAGGGAGATACAGAAAGGGACTGAGAAAAATCCCCTGGTATCGAGACTAAAGAAACTAGTGACCAATTGCTGGATGCCCAGATCCTAGAGCACAGCTTCAGCCTTATTACTTGTAAAGGAAAGCCTTCAGTGTCCAAGATGGATGTTTACTGTGGGGATCTTGTGTAAAACTACCACCTAACTTTAGGCCTAAAATACAGAAACTGTAATATGAAACACACTCAGGACTGGTATGCATCAAGAGTTTTGCCCAGTGTTGTGCGGAGAACTAACATAGACTGTCACTGGAAGATAGAGCAGGTGGTTCGCAGATGTGTAAGCTGCTGAGTGAGTTGGCACACACTGCCCAAAGCACCTTTACATCCCTGGGAGTTTCCCCAACGACCCAGGGTAGAGTTCATTTGAATTATTCTGGTAAATTTATGAGAAAGATGATCTTAGTCAAATCCAAGTGGATTGAGGGGCATCTAATGATATAATTCACAGCAGAATCCCCCACTGATAATCTCCATCTTACTTTTTTAAAACACATAATTTTATGGAGCAGTTTATGAAAAAAAAAAAAGCATTACACATATTAAAGACCTGTGCTGAGTTTATGACTCTAGACAAAGGAATTTCAAAGCCCAGCTGAATACATTCAGAACACCTTCAGGCTACATCTGTGTCGCTCCAAAGATGGACAGCTGAAGGGCAGCCAGAGGGTGTCAGCCGGTTGCTGCGGTACGCTTCACGGTTACTGGGTTGGGTAAAGTCTTCTAACTCAACACATTGCGGGACTATCCTACCTCTTCTAACACCATTTTAACTTTGTCTGTACCTGTTACATATGCCCATAATCATACATTATCTCTAACTGTCCATTAAATGTCTGTGAATTGACTGTATAATCCTGTTCATTTAATGCAACTATTTATTATCGTCACTTGATAACGAGAGGTATTAGATACTGTTAAAACATTTTATAAAATAAAAACAGGACCCAAAATGTCTATTGTTTCAGCACTAGCAATGATGTTAGAATAAAATACTATTGAAAATACTGCATTCAACTAGCCTACTGCAAGTACACCTACTATTAATCCTACTACTTTAGCAAGGGATTGTAATCATGCAGAATTTGTAATCTGTCATAATAATTTAAACCGTATTATTTTGTAAAGTGAGGAAAAGTTCTTTATTTGTGCCAAACATTCACTTTTTCTAATACATCTTTAAAGCATCACATCTATATAATAAATTAAATAAATCTGATATATGGCAATACCGCACAGTTATATAATGGCATTATGCATTATGTAACGTGCTGCTGAGTTCATATTAAATCATTTTACTATAGTGGAAATGTGTGAAGAGATTCAGTTATTTCTGTGAGTTTAACTGAAGACATTTTCAAGATGCATAGGCTAACATTGGAATAGAGTTACAGAAAAGGCAATTCTTCCAAATAAAACAGATGTTTAATTATTTCAGTTCGCACCTCTTTGCATATGAGGATTTTTTTAAATTATTTTATTTGGCAGGAAACTTTGTGAGCTAAATCGGGACATTGTTTCTGGGCCAAGTTAGGAAATTGCCCTTCCTCTATTTGGGAAGATATTAGGAAAAATATAAACAAGTGGTCAAAAGTCAGCCAGAAGTTTCAGAGCTGTAAGAAATATCAGTCTATCATTGCTCTTTTTGTTGATACATGGAAAAGCTATACAAACATCAGCTAACTAGAACCAAGCTGCCCGGTTGTACAGAATTTTAATGATGGTTGACTAGTACATGTGATAGCCTAAATTTGAGGTCGAGGATCAAATCAAAATTCATTAGTGGTAAACATTCAGTTACTTACTAATTGTTTTTATCTACAACTTTTATAACTATTTGTTGAGTACTGACCTTTCATTAAATAAAATTCCACAGTCATTTATAGAGATGTGCACAATTTTAGACATTCTCAAAATACTGCCATTCTCAAGCCACTCATTATTTTCTGTAAATTATGTTGAGAAATGTGCCCAGTTTATGGAATTTGCTTGAAATTCTTTACTGTAAATACTATCAAAAGGGCACACTCCAACAGAAATGCACAGTAGCCTATTGGAGCATGAGTTGGTAGTGAGCGATATGGTGTGGTGTCTATTGAAGTCCACTGTTTACAGGCAGCTACAGTAATGCTTGTGATTGTTGATTGCTGAGCATCAAGTGTCCCTCGTTTGACTGTCTACTAGCCTGTAACCATATAGTATCAAGCTAAGTGGCAAGTAAGAGCACACGTGAGTGCTGAGCTGTCTATACAGTTCCATTCTCAGCAGCAATCAACATGGGGCTGATGATTATAATTACTGACTAACGTTACACAGTGAAAGTGAGGGGAGAGGTTCATGATGAACAGCAGTCCACAACACATCTGAATATGCAAGGGCACCTGTCCCTTCATCATAGCCAGACCCAGTGGTTACCCCATGAATGGTGGATTTAGGCCACTTGGTGGAGTGGCGATAGGGGTTAACCCCTTGATTACCTTAGCAGTTAGTAAAGCATTGCATGGCACTGCTTTACTAGCCACTAAGACATCCAAGGGGTGTAGGTATAGTAACTTTTTTTTTTTGTATTAATCCCTTTGATACCTGCGGTATACTGTACCTTGGTAGCCAGAGGCATCAAAGCGGTCAATGCTATATGTACCCTAGGGTTCTGTAATAATAGATATTACAGACACCCATGATAGAAATATTATTAATGCAATTGTGATGCAGTAATAAATGCATTAGTAAGGACCTGCGTTAATTCCCACATCGCGATTTTGGGTTAAATATCGCACCCGGTAAATTATTACTGCAATGTTGATCACTTCCGTCATAAAATTGTAGTAATTAGACACTTTTTTGGGAGGGCCCGGGTGCAATATTAACTCCGCTTTGACGGAGCTTGATGTATCCGGGCTATAATGTCTTGTGTTAGGGGAAAAAAATCCTTTAAACATAAAAAATACAGACAGATAAGGGTTTTTGGTGGTTCTCAAATCTCTCCCCAGGGCCCTAAATCATATCTGGTTCTAAGTCAACCACCCAACATCGTATCCATATGCAAATCAAATACATTCACCTGTGTGGTAGTGCATTGGTTATTCCTAAAACACGGTGCAGTCGGTGGTCCCTGAGGAGAGATTTGGGAACCAGGGTTTTAGACGGTTCTTGTGATGTTCACTTACTTCTAACTTCTAGCATTTTAAAAGTATTTGACTGATTTTGCCCTAGCTCTTTTGCTGGTAATCTGTGCATTGCATCTACTACGTTACAAGATTTGTTAGTGTATAAATGTGACCAATTGTCTTCTCTATCTTTTTTTTTCTCCCGAAGGGTGGGACACATGACCAATGAAACGCTTCATTAAACAACCACAAGTAGTTTAAAAGAAAAAAAGCTTTCTGTAGTTAAGAACAATAGCAATATCAATGCAAAATGAGATGATGATCTAGGTCAAGGTTTTTTGTTCCATCAACCTTCAATTGAAAAAGCCGTATTGAAGGGTTACATTTATGATATTGCTTTTGGCATGCCCCCAGAGAAGATTGCAGCATAGTATCTATGCTGCATTTTCATTTAGACCAAACAGATGTGCTGGGGCCAATAACAAATACTCTTGTAGTTCTTCCCATACTCCCACATTCATCTTACCAGCTGTGATTTTGAAGGTAAAGATCTTAGAAACCTAAGCAAAGAAAAATGAATTCATGTCTAAACTACAATACATAATTCAATGCTATGTTAAGAACTGTGGTAGAATAGGCATCAGTCCATTTCCAGTTAGTATTACAACCCTATTTCCAATCATTTCATATCATTATATACAGTACTGTAGATAGAAAAAACAAGGTGCTGGAAATCCATGTACAAAAGTTAGTCATCCTACATTAGCACTATTAGTGATACCAATAAATGCACCCCTGTTGATCATCACAAACGGCTACCCTGATTGACCAAATATGTGCACTCTTAGTGACCCATTAATGAATTCACAAGTATTCCTCAAACACAGATTGTTCCACAATGAGAGACGAACCTTGGTGTTTACCTGTCACTAGAAATGACTAATGGAAGTCTTGTACAGGTAGTCCTCGGTTATCCAACGGGATCCGTTCTGGAAGTAGCGTTGGATAGTGAAACCGTTGTAAAGCGAGTCCCATGTTAATCAGTGACGGCGAGCGTTGGATAACGCATTCAGGCGTCTAAAAACGGCCCGTAGGATGGCATTGTAAAGCGTTGGATATGCCATTCGTTGCAAAGTGAAACGTTGGATAACGAGGACTACCTGTACATAGATTTCAACACACACAATCCTTTTCTCTGTAGAGGTACCCATCTCATTTTTTGTTCCTAGGGAACAGTGACAGGGTAGGTTCCCTTTCTAGTTATAATGCAAGGTAAAACGTGTATATAGCTGCTGAGTCCAGCAGTGATCTGGTTAAATCCCAGCCTGAGAGCAGGCCGACTTAATTCACCCGTTTTTCAGCTGGCTTGTTAGAGCTCTTTAAAAGCCTGGATCTCCAGTAGTATGTGTTCTGTGCAAACCAGGGATACACACACCCTGGGAATCTACTCAATGAGAACCCCACTAGCTCTATCAAAAGGTCTGTTACTTTGATTTCTGCATTTACTCCCTGTCAGACCGCTGGACTTGAACCCCCCTTTTCCAGGCAGAGCCCTCATATCTCCCTGAGGGCTCAGCCCTATTTCTGGAGTTTTTGTTCTGATTATTCTAATAAAGTATGCTGAACGTTTTATGTGTCATGTTTTGAGGCTCTGAATAAAAGCCTACCCTGAGACAACCCATGTGTCGTTGTGACCTCACTGCAACAGGAACATAAAGAAAATGGGACTTGACATAGTAGAGCAGGTTCTACTGCAATTCAAACTGGGGTTACCCTCTTCACTACACTACTCTTCCATGTGCCTTTTATGCTTTTAGCTCTACCAAGATAAGTACACTACATTTTCCTTTGTTTAAACATAAAGAAATGTGATTTTCCCTGATGTTTTGTCTATGGCTAACCCTGTAGTTTTGTACAATAAGCTATCTTAGAGCAAAAAAGGTCTTGATATTTTGGTTTAAAAGAATGTGCTATTATCCTGTTTATCATTATTTCCACAAATCTGGCCAAATTATTGCTTCTCTATGTTAAGCTGTCGGTGTGACACTTACAGTCTTGCTTATAAATAGCTATTCATTATGAACGGACCTGAATTATATCACCCTTACTTTCTATTACATAAAAAAAGATCAAGATTCTGTGATCCAACAAATCCCCTATATACATTATGTACATTATTATCATACATTTCCACTGACACTCATACTGTATGATAGACAGCCTAATTCCCTATTCTACAGTATAACACAGAGTTAAAAGAGAAAATGAAAAAAGCTAGTATGATAGAATACAAGGTTTTGAACCTCAGAGGGATGTCGCTTTGGAGAAGGTTAGAGGCGTCTCTAAAACCACACTACACCTAGCCCCGCAAAACTTTTTGCTGACCCCATCAACTGCTATGGAAAACAAGCAGTTAACCCCTACCACTCCACCCCTGGGGCTTATCTACCCTCCCTGGGCAACTACCTCCAACACGCAACACCATACCTCAAACCCCCCATAAAAAATGGCCTCACATAGGTAATGGCCAATAGCCCTATTAGCCAAATGTGGCTGTGTATACCTGTGTTGCTCTCAGGATCCTAAGCCTCCGCTCGGGGAGCCTGGGGTACATATATATATACTATCTTGTGGTGCAACGCCTCCACCTGGGAGGGATCCCAACGGAGTGGGAGGAGGCCCTCACAGGAAACAATCACGATATCGCACTGGTGTAAAACAGGACTGGCTTTACTAAACATATGATATACCTTATACTCTATACCAATCACATTCAATGTTAGCACTGCAGTAGGATATAACATAATCCCCACTCCCACCACCTTGTACCCCCACACCATGTCCACAGTATAACCCCCCTTGTCCCGTGGTCAGTGCTGCCACTATTTGCAAGTACTCGTGTGTGCAAGTGCGTAACGTTACCTGCCCAGTGCGACGGCACCTGGGCGTTAAAGGGTCTTCGCAAAGGATCCGACGACCTTCCTGGCGATGTCCGGTTCCTCCGGGGAGATGATCGGTCAGGGCCTTCCACCCTTGGTACAGTCCGCTCTCTCTCTGCGGAGGAGGCTTGATCCCAAGCCTCTAGATGGGAAGCGCAGCATCCGCTGTGTCCCTAACTAGCACTGCAATATATATTGGGGCAGGGTCCCTAACCTGGGGCCTGTCCCTGAAGCAATACAACTACTGGGGTTCAGGGCTAACTGGGGCCTAGGGGGGCTGCTGGCCTAGTGCAGAGGGTCCTTGACCCCTGCACCCTCACCTTCTTCCCCTTGATTATTCTTGCCCCGACTGCCTGTGTACAAAACCCCGCGAAATGTATCCATTCTACTCGGCAAAGAGATCCTACAGCCCTATTGCTCCCTGGCGTCACGTGGGGTCCCCTAAGGCTCATGGGACTTGTAGTCCCTGCTTAGAGCCCTCTCCTGGTTGGCCCACGTTGGTGCGCTTATCACTGCGCATGCGCAACTGGTCCGGCCGCCGGAGCTCCACTGCGCATGCGCGAACTCACGCAAGATGGCGGCGCCCTGCATGGGAGTCGCCGGGGGTGTCCGGAGCACCGGAGCGCTCCCTGCTTGGCCCCCACCCTCCAGAAATGCCGGCGGGTCTGCCACTTGGCTTTTGCAGCACCCACGATCGCTCCCGGCAGTGGAGGTAATGGGGGGGGGGGGTCGCAGAACAGGGGGGGGACCTGGCTAAATCACCAATATGTAACTGTTGAAGGGTACATGCAACTACACATGTGGGTTTCTTGGCAAGGCTTATTTATTTAGCCTTGAAAAATATACAGCACACAAAACAAAAATAGCTTTTCATCAGCAACAAAAGGAAAATGGCTTTTCTTCAGCAGACAGACAAAAACAGTTTCTCTTTAGCAGACAGTGTATATGGCAGTTGCCCTTTTCTATGCAGGGGACAGACAGTTCACAATTCATCTACTTTTCTAATCAGACCTTGTATCAGGAAATCTCTCAGCAGCTTACTCCTCTCTCCTCAACAGACAGGCTCCACGTGTCTACAGCCTGGGTTTTAACACACCTTGATTAGGCAGCTGGGATCCAACTAATTGTCCTGAGGTTCCCAGCTGAAGTTAACCTAGTCAGTGCTGCACTGCAGACTAGACATAGGTTTTCCAGGCATATAACTGGTGGCTTTAATTTACCCTGTCACATTCCTCCCCTGTTAGTGTGTGGCTGGGGCTACGCACGGCTGAAGGCCGACCATCCACCCCTTCTCTAGAAAAGAAGTCAGCATTTGCGTTCTCTTTTCCCGGCCTATGCTGAATCTCAAATGAGAAGGGTTGGAGGGCCATATACCACCTAGTCAATATAGCATTGGAATCCTTCATGCTATTTAACCACTTCAGTGGAGCATGATCCGTCACCAAAGTAAAATGGACTCCTGCCAGGTAATGCCTCAAAGCCTCGATTGCCCACTTTACTGCGAGGCACTCTTTCTCAATCACTGAGTAGCTTTTTTCCCTTGGGAACAATTTCCTACTCAGTAAAAGGATAAGATGTTCAACTCCCTCAAACTGTTGTGACAACACTGCCCCTAGCCCTATCTCTGATGCATCTGTTTGCACTATAAAAGGGCTGTTGAAGTCTGGGCTTCTAAGGATGGGACCCTCTGATAGACACCTTTTTATGTCCTCAAAGGCTCTCTGACAATCCCTTGATCACTTGTGTAGGGGCACACTTTTTTGTGAGGTCAGTTAAAGGGGCTGCCACTTCCGAATAGTTGGGGATGAACCGCCGGTAGTACCCTGCTAAACCCAGCAGAGATTTTTTAGGGTTGGCTGTGAGCCCTGCCTCTCTTAGAGATTTGAGGACCGCTCTCAGCCTATTTAGATGGGCCCGCCAGTGTTTACTATAAATGACAATGTCATCTAGGTAGGATGCGGCATAAGTCCTATGGGGCCTCAGTACCTTATCCATGAGTCTCTGAAATGTGGCTGGGGCACCATGCAGTCCAAATGGCATTGTCACAAACTGGTATAAACCCATGGGAGTGGCAAAGGCTGTTTTGCATTTGGACTTTTCCTCTAAGGGTATTTGCCAGTATCCTTTTGTCAAGTCCAACGTGTATATATATTCCGCGTTACCAAGGGCGTCAATTAATTCATCCACCCTTGGCATCGGATATGCGTCAAACTTGGATACCGCATTGACCTTTCGGAGGTCCACACAAAATCTTACCTTCCCATCGGGTTTAGGGACCATAATTAGGGGACTACACCACTCACTGCATGATTCCTCAATCACTCCTAAGTGTAACATTTCTTGTACCTCCTTCTCTACCAGAGCCCTACGACTTTCAGGCAACCTATAAGGACGGGAACGTACTTTTACCCCAGTTGCTGTCTCGATTGCATGGGAAATTAAGTTAGTTTGTCCTGGTAAGTCAGAAAAAACATCCTGGAATTGTGTAATTATTGCTAACAAGTCCCCTTTTTGTTCAGAGGACAACTGTTTACCCATTGGGATTTTATCGTCACTCACGATGTTCTCCCGTGGCCCAAGTCCGTTTCCTCCTCCATCGGGTGGATGAATAGATACCGCTGCATTTCCCAGGGTTTCAGCAAGTTCACATGGTAAATTTGTTTACCCTTCCTGGACCCTGGTTGAGCGATCTCGTAATCCACATCACCCATACGGCGGAGTACTTTGAATGGGCCCTGCCATTTGGCCAGGAGTTTACTCTCGCAACTGGGTAACAATAACATCACCTGGTCTCCTGGGTTAAACACTCTCATGCGAGCATTCTGATTGTAATGTCTCTCCTGACTGTCCTGGCTGATCTAAGATTCTCCCTGGCAAAATGGCCGACCACATCTAGGCGCTTCCTAAGGTCTAGTACATATTGCAGGGTATTCTTAGAAGGGGACTGCTGTTCCTCCCAAGACTCCTTTAGGAGGTCTAGGATACCCTGGGATTGGCGGCCATAGAGCAATTCAAATGGAGAGAATCCCGTGGAGGCCTGGGGAACTTCCCGCACTGCAAACAGCAGAAAAGGGAGAAGTTCATCCCAGGCTCTCTTCTCTGAATCTACAAATTTTCTCAGCATCCCTTTTAGAGTTCGGTTAAATCTTTCCACCAATCCGTCAGTCTGTGGATTGTAGACCGATGTCTGAACAGACTTGACCTCTAGTAACTTTAAGACATCCTGCATCAGTTTAGCCATGAAATTTGTACCTTGGTCTGTCAACATAACCTGGGGAAGTCCAACCCGTGAGAACAGTTCCAACAACTTGTTGGCTACTTGCTTCGCCGTTGCTGTTCTCAGGGGGAACGCCTCAGGATATCTTGTCGCATAATCAACTATTACAAGGATAAACCTGTGTCCTTTCGCAGAAGGTTCTAGAGGTCCTACCAAGTCTACCCCAATCCTCTCAAAGGGAACTGACACCAAGGGTAGAGGAACCAAAGGGGCTGGTTTTTGCCCTTTTGGACTAGTTAGCTGGCACTTCGGACATGCTGCACATAGCTTAGCAATATCACTATGCATCCCTGGCCAATAGAATCGGGATGAAATACGGTCCAATGTTTTATCCCTGCCCAGGTGACCACCCCAAGGGACAGTATGGTCTAGAGTGAACACAGATTTAACAAATGCCTTGGGAACCAATATCTGTCTGGTGACCTCCCCTGATGTGTCTGCCTATTCACCCTATATAGGATATCATTTGATAGCTCAAAATGGGGGAATACTATCACCCCCTGTGCATCTAAAATCTGTTCATCAATTTTCACCACATTGTCATACTGTCTAGCAAGGACGGGGTCTTCCCTTTGCTTCTGGTGAAAGTCAGGGAGGTACAGGTCTGGTAAATCTCCAGGGCCCATATCCCCCTCCCTTTGGCCATCCCCAGCCATCACTTGTGACCTCTGACTACTAGGATGGTCACCTTGAGACCCAGATTTCTGCAACCAGACCTGTTTGTCCAAGCGTCTTTGCTTCCGAGTCTTTTGAACCCGGTGTCTACTGGGAAAAAGGTCTGCCGAGAAGGGGAACAGTTTGCCAGGGTTCTCCTGAGCCCTAGAAGGATGCCATTAGGTCCGAAAAGAAAGGCCAGTCCCGACCGAGCACAACGGGGGCAGGGAGCCAAGGAGCGACTCCTACATCGAGGTAAGCCTCCTGACCTTTTACCTGTAGCTGGATTTTGGCAGTCGGATAGCGTTTTACATTGCCGTGTATACATTCTATGCTACATGGGGAGTCAAAAGAACACATGTTGGGGGGTAACAGTTCCTGGAGGACCAGAGTTTTCCCAGAGCCCGAATCTACAAGGGCCTGGACGGTTTTTCCCCCAATCAGGGCTTGTAATTTTCCCCAGTAAAAGCCGAGGCGACGGTTCTGCTGAATGAACAATCCATCAGTGGACAGTCCACATACCGGTGGCCTTGTTCTCCGCAGGCGGAACATGGGGAGGGTTCCCTCGCAGGAGGGGGCTGTGGATAGTGCTCCGCTGGACCGGTTACTGGAGACCAGGCATCTGGTGGGTCCTGTGGGCGACGTCCTCGGAAGTTCCTCTTACTTTGCGATGAGCCGACATCTGGAAGGAGATGAGGGTCTCTACGGGGACCAGCATTTGGACTCCGTCCTTGCTGGAACGACTGCTCCTTCCGTTGGACTTGGCGGTTCCGTGACGGGCCGTAGGTTCCCTATTGATCCGACCTCCCTCTTTGGGCGTCCGCAGGTACCGGTGGAGTCGGGTCCAGCACACTCGCCTGCTGCTCAGCCCCAAGGAAGTTCTCCACGAGTCGGACCGCCAAAGCTAGGGTTTCAGCAGCGTGGCGTTTTACCCACGAGCGTGCGGAAGGGGGTATTATTTGTAGAAATTGTTCCAAAACCACCTGCTCAAGAATTGCCTCCTTAGTGCACTCCTCGGGTTGTATCCAGCGCATACATAAGTCCAATAATCGTTGAGCAAGGACCCGGGGTCTCATCTTAGCGGTGTTTTTCATGTTCCGGAACTGCTGCCGGTAGGTCTCTGGGGTCAGACCTAAGCGATCCAGTATGGCGGCTTTTACTTGTCGGTAGTCCATGGCCTGATCTGCTGGGAGACCCTGATATGAGGCCTGGGCTTCTCCTATGAGGAGCGGGGCCAAAGGAGTTGCCCAGCGATCTGTAGCCCAGCCCTGAGCTTCGGCAACTCTTACAAAAGTCAGTAAAAAAGCCTCTGGATCCTCGTCCAGACCAATTTTCCTCAGGAGTACTGGGGGTTTGCTTGAAAATTCTGGACTGCAGACCCCTGGAATTGGGTCAACAGCTTGGCAATCCGCTCATCCTGTGCTATTTGTAGTCTTTCATCTCTCTCCGCTTGCAGCCGGGCTTGCTCGCACAGAAACGCTTTCAACATTTCTTCCATTCTTGTGTGTGTGTGTGTGGCCCTTTAACTGCAGGAGCCTTTTGGAAAAAATCAAATCTCACTTCTTGACACCATATGTTGCAGAGTACATGCAACTACACACGCGGGTTTCTTGACAAGGCTTATTTATTTAGCCTTGAAAAATATACAGCACACAAAACAAAAATAGCTTTTCATCAGTAACAAAAGGAAAATGGCTTTTCTTCAGCAGACAGACAAAAACAGTTTCTCTTTAGCAGACAGTGTATATGGCAATTGCCCTTTTTTATGCAGGTGACAGACAGTTCACAATTCATCTACTTTTCTAATCAGACCTTTTATCAGGAAATCTCTCAGCAGCTTACTCCTCTCTCCTCAACAGACAGGCTCCATGTGTCTACAGCCTGGGGTTTAACACACCTTGATTAGGCAGCTGGGATCCAACTAATTGTCCTGAGGTTCCCAGCTGAAGTTAACCTAGTCAGTGCTGCACTGCAGACTAGACATAGGTTTTCCAGGCATATAACTGGTGGCTTTTATTTACCCTGTCACAGTAACACTCTGGTATCTACTGAGAAATAGTCAGGATATCATTAGGTGATCTCGGTAATGGAGGTAAGTATGTCAAGTAGTACAGCTCCAGCGTATATCATAGGATCAGACCCCTGATATATATATAAGGGCTAATGGTGAGGTAATGTGTTGGACACAATGAGCCCAATAATGCAACATAATAATGCAGTCACTGGGTCATGCTCCCTCTCAGATATATCTCCTATAATGGAGAGGTACAGAGTATTCACTATTTGAAAACGCACAGCTGGGTTTGCTGTGACTGCAGCTATGGTTGTGCTGCTATGCTCTGTAGGGAAAAGACCTTTAATTCAGGTCATTTTCTTTACCCTAATAGGGCTATGTCTGAGACTGTGGAGCTGTTACCTCAAGCCTAACGTCCTGTGTAAGTGAAGTATGCCACATATGAAAACGCTGGATGCCAGGTGTCTGCAAACGTAAGTTAGGGACCCAGAATGGAGCTGTACAGGTTTCTAGCGCTAGCAAGTGGGATCCTCATTCAGCCCACATCTTTGATTAACTAACGACTGACAGAGTACACCATGCTGTGAGTAGAAAACTGACCATGGGAGCATTGGTCCGCCCACTCCCGAAGAAGTTCCCAGCCGGAACGAAACACGTGTCGGGTGGCGTCATCAGCACGACCGGGCTAGCAGTAGCCTGGTCAGTTTTCTACTCACAGCATGGTGTACTCCGTCAGTACTTCACTTACACAGGATGTTAGGCTTGAGGTAACAGCTCCACACTCTTAGACGTAGCCCTATTAGGGTAACGAAAATGACCTGAATTAAAGGTCTTTTCCCTACAGAGCATAGCAGCACAACCATAGCTGCAGTCACAGCAAACCCAGCTGTGCGTTTTCACACAGTGAATACTCTGTACCTCTCCATTATAGGAGATATATCTGAGAGGGAGCATGACCCAGTGACTGCATTATTATGTTGCATTATTGGGCTCATTGTGTCCAACACATTACCTCACCATTAGCCCTTATATATATACCAGGGGTCTGATCCTATGATATACACTGGAGCTGTACTACTTGACATACTTACCTCCATTACCGAGATCACCTAATGATATCCTGACTATTTCTCAGTAGATACCAGAGTGTTACATATTGGTAATCTAGAGGTTCTCATATAGTACCCAGTGGGAATTCTTACCCACTAGCTGTTGTTAACACGCGCTATCGTTAAGGTTTTAATTAGCATGTATGTTTTCTGTTTTCTGCTAATTAATAAAACTTTATTATTTTTGAGCTCTAACTATAGTGAGTGCATCAACAGGGATTTCTGCTTTTCTGTTTGCGTATATATTCTCCATCCCAGATAGCACCACTCCTAGTCTCTCTCTCGTTAGTCAGCGGCTGAGCAGGGCCTATCCACCCTCTCTTCCCCACTCCCCCCACATATAATAGGACTTTTGGCCAGTATAATTGAAAAAAAAAATATTACAGTAACATCAACATTAATAATACAATTATGTAAAACTATAAAAAAAAATTTTTTAAACATAAACATGGATTGTCACTGTAGTAACCTTGGCCGCCTCAATGGGAGCTTAGATAGCTACATTGGCAATAAATGGAATGTTTGGTAATTTACCCCATCCTGAATAAAGGCTGTCCTCATCTTCAGGGTTGTAGTCACCTGGGACCAATTAAAAAAGGGCAGATGCCCAACCGTAAAAAAAGCCATAAAATTAACCTGGTGGCCACAAAAAAACAAAAATTAACAAATCATAAAAATCAATCCAAGGCACAAACAATATAACAAATAAAAATACCAAAACAATTCATGCAGTCCCAATGGCCTATTTGCTATTCAGTCCCAATTACCTATTTTTAATCCAGGCCCGATGGCCTACTGTACTTATAATCCATGCCCGATGGCCTATTCCCATCCATGCGTCAGGAGAACCTCAACTTACATGAAACCCTGGATCCTCAGTTGATAGAAGAATCTTCTACTTGTAGCACATGTCCTCCCTCTCCCCTCTGGGAGATTTAGTCATGGCTATTGCTAGGTGTAATGCTGGTTACCTGTTTGTCACAGGAGAGCTGAGGCACCCGCGATGGTGTGGGGGAAGTCAGGCAGACTTTTAGGGATTCCTCTGGTTCTTCTTCTTGGTGACAGCACCTTCAGACATAGGGGGCTTCAGCAAGGCTGAAGGCGGTCCCCGCTATGACAGTCCTTACTCACAATACTCCCTCCACACAGACTGCCGCGGAGCCAGAAGTATAAATGAGGATGATCTTTATTATAGCAGCCACTGCGATGTTGCTACAGCAAATGCTTTAGTTGATAAGGTAGATACCTGGCTTCTGGATGGTACTGGCCTGCGGGTAATAATGAGGCCTCTCTGGATTAAATTAGTGCCTCAGCCCATGAGGGACTGAGCACATGTCTCTCTCTCCCAGCCGGGAGGAGAGCTCAGAGCTCCTACCCCATGAAGGGATAGTTGGAACCCCCATCAGAGACTGAAGGACCCACCCCTAAGGGCTGAACTTCATACTATAATTTAGGCACTTCCTTCCTGTAGCTCAAAGAGGTGGGGCTCAGCACATGAATCACCACTCCTGTCACTCAGGAAGTCAGCATGAGGAGGGGGAAAACCCCATAGGACAGCCTGTCACTGTATGTGTCTTACTAGAACTTACATGACAGGGTAGGTAGCGAGCTAGCTGGATCAGCCACCGCTATATACTTCTTGTTTCTTTTGTCAGTTGGCTAATAAGGCTATTGGCCATTACTCAACATGGTTGTTGGGTAGGGTGAGGGTGGTTGTATTGACGTAGTTGACCCAGGGGGTTGGTAAGGGTTAACTCCTTGCTTGCCCTAGTGGTTGGTAAAGCATTGGTTGGAATCCAAGAATGGTAGGTAGTATAGCCACAGGCATCAGAGGGGTTACTGTAATTTCTACCATACCGTTATGTATTAATTTATATTACATAACCGTATGGTAGAAATATTACATTGCATTATTAATTAGTCCTGGGAAAATATTACAGCAATCTTGATGACTTAGGTTATAACATTTCGGTAATGGCACAAGGCAGTATTCTTTACCTACCATAGCAGCCAATACCACCTAACAAATACAGTCTTGGCCTCTTTATATGTGTTTCTTGCTACAACTGCAAGCACCTAAGTGATTCCCCGAAGTGTTTTCTTCTTCCAATATAGCAGTTTAAATCCACAAACACTGAAAAAACTAAACTGAGAAAAGTCACTCATGTCCACTGCAATTATGGGCTTCTAATAAGTTAAGCGAGCGAGGCAAATAACCTTTTCATGCTGCAGTACTCCCTTTAGGCCACTCTTGGACCCGGTAGCCATTGAACACATGAAAAAAGCATTCATTCATCTCACCCTATTACCTGGCGTTAAGCCTGCGTAACTAAGCTAGAATACATCTTATGTCTACATTAAACTCAGAGTGATATGTAATCTTGTGCATACACCGTTGATGTATGGTGAACTTGTCCAGACTCGCAAAGCTCCATACTGTATGTGCAACACCAACATTCCACTAGATAGACGTGACAGTGAAATGCATTCTCATCTACTACTGTACTTTATTTATTTCAGAAAATGTACAGAATGCTATTATAGAATGTATTAGAGACATTCCTGCCATTAAACTTGTCTGTTTTTTTAATGTGTGAATTCTAATCAATCAGTATGCTTGACAGTTGATATATTATGTTTTTAATATAGCCCCTGTAATTCTATTCACATAATTATTTTGCAGCTAGTAGCTTCCTTATCTACATTTTTTCTGGGGAAATTTTATCAGCAGGAATTTAGGTGTAACTAACATGACGGCTATTATAGCCTTACGTGTTTCGACATTTTGTCCCATTTTGTACCAATTCAGTTTTACTTTTGAATACTATGGAAAAATCTCAGTTATGTTACAATATGGTGTGTTACCACCTGAAATGGATGTAACAGTTCAAATCCGATTGCTGTAATTTCCCGGATAGTTTAGGCCAAATCTGCCCCTCCCCCTCACCAAAAACCGCCCAAGGATCGGACATTAAATAAATGTTAATAATCCGGACTAATTCCAAAATTATTTTTTTTAAATGGGTTTGAAGCAGGGGGTCTCCAGAGCTGAAACACATATGCAATCCAGTTAATCTGTGCCCGTATAATATGGTGTTAGTGCTGTACAGTAGCTGGAGGTGATGATAAGGGGGTTCCTATCGTGGAGTGTGTAACTCAACTATCGCTGGTTGCAGAGACACTGATATGCGGTTTGGCTATGTGAATGCCTAAACCCATATTCATGAATGGGTTAACCGCTGGTGTTCTGCACTCCAGTTCTGCGGGTAGGGGTTTCCCCTGAATGAACTCGTATCACTAGCAGAGCTGATTATCCCTCTGTAATGTCACAGTGTGGCTGTTGATATGCCTGAGTTACTGTGCAGCATTAACACCACATTATACAGGCACAGATTAACTGTATTGCATATGTATGCATGAACTCATACATATCACCAAATTGGTTGCTAAGTAGCACTTTTTGTAGGAGATTATCTGACTGGATCCTACTCTATCACAGGATATCATTTAACCCCAGTGGTTCAACCAATGTATACAGGCTGTTACATGATATACTTAGCGTATGTACACTTCTTACTGTTGAAGCAACACCTTCATATCTTAAGTTGACTGTATACCAGCACCTTAATTCGAAACATTGATCTAATTCAACTCAATTGCTTCGTTCATGATCAATCCAGAGTGCATACAGCACTCAACATAGGATTGCTGTGTGTGTGTCCTTAAATAAATTTTAGCCCCCATTCTTTTAATTATGGTGAATAAAAATTATTTTTAACTCTTATCACAATAAATTCAGCTTTGGGAATTGAGTGTCATATTGGGTTTCTAGCTCTCCTCTGTTTTCTCAAGCTTAATGGTGGGAATTTTCAGAGGCAGATTCTTGGTGGAGAGCCAGACTTTATCTCCAATCTGAAAAGTAGGGATTAGTGTGTGGTGCTGGCCAGCATTCTTTTTATATTGTTCCTGAGCCACCGGAATAGTTTCTTTTAAAGTTTCTTGAATCTTCTGCAAGGAACAGCAGGAATAGAGAAAGAAACTGGAAGGCAGAGAATGTAAGTAGGATTGAAGCCATAATTCACAAAGAATAGGCTCTGCTGGATTGAGCTATTTTGTTGTATGCAAACTCTGCGATGGGTAAAACTTGGTCCAGTCGTCTTGGAGATAACTTACAAACCGCATAGGTAATGTTTAATAGTTTGATTAGTCCTCTCTGTTTGGCCATGTGATTTTGGGTGATTCCCAGAGTAGAACAAAAACATCTCTCAAATCTGGACGGGAATTTCAGATACTACGTTATTCGGTACACGGTGAAGGCGGAAGAGTCCCTGGATTATCAAATCAACTGTTTTGTCCGCTGCAGAGGGACTGTTGGTGGCAATGAAGTGACTCCTCTTAGTGAGGTGATCTACCACTACCAAGATGGTAGTGCTCCCTCTGGATAGTGTTAACTCCACTATGAAGTTCATTGAGATCCCCATGGGCATGCAGGTACATGAAGTGGCTGTAATAAACCCAGAAGGGAGGCACAAAGGGTCTTGTTTCTTTCACAAGTCTAACAGGATTGTACATATTTATGGCTATTTTGTTGAAATTTGGGCCACAAACAGGAGCGTGACGATATTTCCTGTGTCTAATAATAATAATAGCATGTTCTTGTTTAGCGCTGCTAGTTTTACGTAGCGCTTTACAGAGACATTTTTCAGGCACAGGTGCCTGTCCTGTGGAGCTTACAATCTATGTTTTTGGTGCCAAAGGCACAGGGAGATAAAGTGACTTGCCCAAGGTCACAAGCAGCCAACACGTGAATTGAACCAGGCACCTCTGTTTCAAACTCCGTCTTATGAAAACTCAGATGGCCGTAAGGATTAGAATCATGCATACACTGTAGATTCTCCAATTTTACGTGTTCTGGAATAAACAGGCAGATTTGGAAGATCCATAAACCGATTTGCAGGATTAAATTGACATCCTGCGGTGGATTTCTTAGGAAGGGTTTGTCAGAATAGGCTCTCTTAATATGTGAGAGAAAATCAGAAGAAAGGTAACACCACGTAAATGTTTCTTAGGCAGAATACTTTCTACACATTCAGAATGTGAAAGAAGAGTCAGGAGACAACCTGGATAGAGCATCTGCTTCCCCATTCTTAGAATTAAATGGTAAGAAATCATGAATCATGAAGAGAGCCCACCGGGCAAACAATCTTTTTACTCATTGAATAAACTCCAAGTTCCAAAGATCTGTAAGGACGGCAACCTGGTGACTGGCTCCTTCTAAGGCGTGTAATATAGTCCTCGCTGCTGCTGTGTGTGGGCGCGTGCCTGCTATTGCGTGTGCACATGGCGTGCGCGTTTAGTTGTTAGGGTGCAATCTGTGACACGCGGGGTTAGGAGGCGTGACTCTGACATCACAGCGTTATGTCGTGCTGATATTGGTCCACGGCGTGGCTGCAGCGCAAAAATACAATTGTATTGTATTTTCCCTGGTCTGCTGCGCCACCGCTGACGGCGGTGAGCGCTCACGTTTGAAGTATAGCAACTGCAGGCTCATACCATGCAATTATAATTGACTCGCTCGCTCACGGCAGCGCATGAGCGAGGACTATATTACACGCCTAAGAGGTGGAAGGAGGGTGGGGGGAGGAAAAAGCACTACTACCAAAAATGTCTCTACTTTTATATATAACTAGCTAAAGTACCTGGTTTTGCATGGGTTGCAGTAATCACATTTTCTTAGCATAAAGACTGTCAAAAGGCCTGTTCCATCTCATTTTAGCTTAAGATGCTGACGAGTCAACATCCGTTTTGGATTTAGCATGGGGTTACGTTGGATTACGAAGATTGAAGATAGAAGATGGAAGAAGATAGAAGACATTTTTTACCTGATCGCGGGGCATCGCCGAGGATGTCTGGGAGGATGTCAGAGGATGCCATTTTGGGCGAGAACTTTCTGATATGCCAGGATTCGGAGGGTGAAGACTTCTAAAGGTAAGACAAGTATTGAATGTATGTAATTTTAATTTTTCAGGTTTTTTTATTGTATTTTTTTGTTTTTATGTTTTTCATTGTCCATTGACTGCATATGTATTCATCTATGCCCCTTTAGGGTATAGATAAATACAGTGACAGACAATGCCTTTTTTTAGCAAATAATTGTTTTGAATTTATTATTATGTTTTCTATTTCTGTTTATTGTTTTCTGTTAATAGTTGTGTATTTTTGGGTCTGTTGATTTTTTTAATGTTGCCCATTGACTGCTATAGTGGCTTTTCATGCCCATATTATATGGGCATGATGTACCACTGTGCCAATCAATGGGTAGAGAGTGGGGATATTTTCCCTGAGGTGGGTGGTTAGGCCTCCCTGCTGGGAAGCATGGGGTTAACCGCTAAGGTGATTGAGGGGTTAGGGGAAATTAGATTATATTTTTTATTATTGTGTTCCTGCCAACGGGGAATTAATGCGCTTACATAAAAAAAGAGAGCGGGCAGCAGAGGCTGGGGGCAGAACTGAGGATGAACTGAGGCAGAGAGCTACAGTGCTCTGCCCGCCCCTGCTCTCCATGACATCAGGGGGAGGAGTTACTACTGCATGTGCTACTACTGTGGGAAGGTGTGCTGTGTGTATTTGTGTGTCAGTTTGCTGTGTGTGTATTTGTGTGTAATTATGCTGTGTGTGTTTCAGTCTGTCAGTGTGCTTCAGTGTGTCAGTATGCTGTGTGTAAATTTGTCAGTTACAGTTTGTTCAGTATGCTCTTTGTGATTCAGTGTCAGTCCGTGTGCTGTGTGTGCCTCAATGTCAGTATGCAGTGTGTGCATCAGTGTTACTACCCCCATTTATGCATATTTACATTATCAGAAACCTCATCAGCAGCTCGGTCAGAGCCGTCCTTTGCTCCTCAGCTGCTCCCCCCATCCCCGCTCCTCATACCGCCCTCCCCACTCCTCATCTTCCCAGTCAGACCCCCCGCCTCATCCTCATTGGGCTATTGCAGTGTTCATGTTTGGAGGGTTTATTTTTAGTGTGTGTGTGTGTGTGTGTGGGGGGGGGGGGGGAATTATTGTAGTGTGTGTGGTTATTGTTGTGTGTGTATGTGGGGGGGGGAAGAGGTTATTGCAGTGTGAGTGTGGGGGGAGGGGTTATTGCAGTGTGCGCGTGTGTGGGGGAGGCTATTGTAGTGTGCGTGTAGGTGGTTATTCTAACTTGTGTATTGTGGGGGGAGTGGGTACTGCATTGTAAGGGGGGATTGGATGTGTGTGTGGCCAGGGGAAAGGGGGAAATGAATGTGAGGGGAGGATTGAGGGAGCTGGATTGAGTGTGTGTGGGGGTTTACTGAGTGATAGCGGAGGGGGGAGAGAGTGTGAGAGGAAAAAGGGGGCAGTGAAGGAAGGTGTGTAAGAGGGGGTAGAGAAATATGTGAGGAGGTGTAAAAGAGGGAGGGCTCGCAGGGCTGCCAACTGTCAGTCTTCCTAGACATCCTGCTCACAGCCAGAGTTCCCTTGTCTGTCCACCAGGTGTGCTGCTGTTTCTGTCTGCTCTGGTGTTCCTATTTCTATCTCCTTTTGTTGCTCCTGTCGTCTGTCCTTATAGCACACTTCCAACACACTAGAAACTCTTGAATCTACAGAATATGTTCACTCATAATGGGTCCCTGAAAAAAATGTTGCCCAGGCCCACACGTCTAGCTACTCCACTGTGTCTATGTAGACGTTCTGGGAAAACTTGGACATGTTTATGAGGGTCCTGAATATTATCTGTGAAAATTAGGGTATCATCCATATAAGCAACCAAAAACTGGCCAAGGAGATCGCAAAGAGCATCATTGATAAAATGCTGACAAGTGGCAGGAGCGTTGCAGAAAGACCTGTCCATATATTCATAAGGAACATACAGTAGCAGGTTTGGAATGCAGTTTTTCTCTTATCCCCCATTCGGATACAAATGCAATTGTAAGCTCCCCGGAGACCAAGCTTTGTAAAGATCTTGGCAGATCTTTGCCTTTCCAGAAGTTTTATGATCAAAGGTAGTGGGTATCTATAAAACATTTTAATTGTGATGTTTTTCAACTCCCGGTAGTGACTGCAAGGGCATAAAAAAAGTCTATTTTTCCAACAAAGAAGAGAGCCAGCAGAAGAAGTAGAGGGGCAGATGAAGGGTCTTTAGAAAAGTTCTTTTGTAAGTATTGTCATAGAATTTGTAGCTCAGGTTCAGAAAGGGAATACATTCTCCCAAATGGAATAGCATCCCCTGGCAGCAATTGAATTGGACAGTCATATGGTCAGTGTGGACGAAGCTTATCTGCATTTCTTTTGTCACAAACGTCCTGAAACTGTTGTATTGGTGTGAAAGTGTACCGGAATGGGTTAGAGAAATGTCATACATTACTATTCTATCAGGTGAGCTGATTGTGGATAGGCAACAGAGTTCACAATACTCAGAGGGAAAGGTGACAGTTTTGGTTTTCCAGTTAATTTGAGGGTTATGAACCTTGAGCCAAGGAATACCCAGAATAACTGGAAACTGAGGTGAAGGAAAAAGGTTGAAAGAAATCTCCTCTTGATGACCGGAATCAACAATAAGTGTTAGATTACTAGTTTCATGGGTAACAGAACCAGAGCTTAGTGCAGAACTGTCGACTACTTCCACCTTCACAGGAAAGTCTTTAAGTCTAAATGGGAAAAAGTTATCTGGCAAATTCGAGGTCCATAAAATGTCCACCTGCACCTGAGTCAATCATAGTGGTGGTAGGATGCGGTGAGTACCCTCCTTAATAATAACAGTCAACAAGAAGTGAGGATGTCTGCTAGGTAAGTTACTATCCTCTTAAGGGGTGAAGAAGATGGTTTGTGACAGAGTGTAGCTGCTCAGAGTGAACGGCATTCACAGTTTTTTTTATACGTAGCGCTTTACAGAGATATTTTGCCCCATGGAGTTCACAATCTATGTTTTTGGTGCCTGAGGCACAGGGAGATAAAGTGACTTGCCCAAGGTCTGTCTTGTTACCTGGGTATAGACTGTTAGTCATGTATAGCATTAGGCTAACAGCATACAGAAAATAAATGGTGACCATACAATATCAATTACCGTATATAAAAACTATATGCCCTCTGGGACTATGTTTCCCAGAGCTGCTCGGCTTTGAGGTCATCTACGAAAGTTCACTGCAGACGTCCCGTATCCATGAAGGTGGAGTGATCGATGTAGGCCTTAGGACCCATAGGATATATATCGGTGGTCCTCTGCCGAGAGTTTAGAAAGAATGCAGTTGCGTTTTTATGTGCCAGGGATTATCCAAGATTTTGGGTTATGAACATAAGGCCCTATGTACCCTGTCCATTTGTAACTGGTAAGGTGCCATCTCATGAAGAAGGTGTTGGAGCAATCGCTGCATGTAAGAGTAATCCTGTGTTACATCTTTGGGGACCCCTATGATCCTCAGATTGTTCCATTTGGCTCAGTTATCACAGTCTTCCTGTTGTTTTGAGAGATCTTCTATCTTAAATTTCTTGATCTCAAGTAGATTGATCTGAGATGTTTTAATCACTTTTAGACTCTACATGATCTGTCCTCTCACCAACTGCGGTAAGTTCCAGGTAGACCTCCTTAAGTGCTTTCTAAATTTCCAACTTGAATAAGCTTTTGACTTTATCAAATAGATCTTGCTGATCTTTTTTAATAGTGGGCTGGCAGCCATTGTCTAGATCTGGCTCTGCATCAGACTCTTCAAGTGGCTAGGTGCCATTTTGTGTCTGTATCGCTGAGCTTTATCGGCGCTTTAAGAAATCAGCTGCTTGTGGTTTATGCTGTTATTTAGCCTTCAGAGGCATTTCCATAGGTGGACAGTGTGCTCCGAAAACTGGAGATTCTATTTAGAGAGTGTTTGTCTGTAGGCTAAATGTTAGCTTTTATTCCCATCTATCAACGGAGCCAATTGAATTCTTCTGCTCTGTGCATGCGCCCCTCGGTACTTGTGACTTTTTAACCCCAATTTAATCAAATCTACATGACTTTTTTTGCAAAGCAAACTCCTAGGAATAGGGGTTGGAGATAACATTGTGGTGTCAGGGCTTGAACCTATAATTATTGACAGAAAAAGCAGGGCGTTCTTAGTGAGTTACAGCAGCAGCTGGTTATCTTCCCTTCTAACTGGACTATGAATTCTCAAAATACCTCTGACTTCATTCCATCACCTGCCTTCCATCAGTATTAATCTGAAACACTCTCTGAAGCTACACAAATCATACATGCCAGTTGCCACTTGCTACCTCTTGGACTCTGCCTGCTTTGATCGCAGTCCTGATACTTTATGATAAGTTTGCCTTTTTCTGATTTCTGCTGGATTTATTTTTGGCTGCCTCAATTTCAGAATCTGTTCAACTATGTTTTTGAGAGACACAAACAAATATGGAAACATAGATAGTCTCCCAGAGATCCCTATTAACTGCACAACAAGGCTGCTATATTCAATAGAGGTTTAATACTCCCTAACAGATAGTATAGGTAAGCTGTATGGAGTACAAATAAGTAACCGCTCCCAGCACTGTGGGAGGATAGTAACCAGTAAAAGCCTAGTGCAGGCCAAAATAATAAAGTTTTATTGGTACACAAAACAACGACGCATACTCTAATAATCATAAAAGCAATTAAACCAACAGGGTGATGGGTGACACCAAAAGGGAGTAGGGTGGATAATCCAAAGGTAATTACTCAAATGTTCCCTAATATAGGTGACTAGCTCTAGGTGTGGGGTAGAGTGGGGGATGTATCTATCTGAGTCAGGATGGATAGGTAGATATAAATATAACAAGTGCCCATATGCCTAAATATGCTATGGGACACCAGTCTGATATATAACCTGACAATATATCCCTAGGTAGAGCCTCCTCTCAATGGTTATGGCGCGGGTGTGTGGCTAGGGTAAGTATCAGCACAGTCACAATGACTCAGTGGTAATAGTGTACAGATAACACAAAAAGGTGGATAGTGTAGCGGTCAACCTCAAGCCGTGGCCTATATATCAAGATAGCTACAGTAGTGTTAACCGTAGTGCAGGTATAACACTCTAATAAGCTATTCAGGCTCAAGGTCTACTTACAGTTAACATTGCGCATGCTGTATACCAAATAAATAAGAAATTAGTTTTTTCACTGTATACCAAATACACTGTCTACCACTTGCCAGAACAACCCGCCCCCCCAATGCACCAGAGCGATCTCACCCGTGACCGCCGCGACGTCAACGCGATGACGTCATCCCTATGTTTTTTCCCTACTCTGTTTTACAGTGGCCAGACAATAATGCCCATTTTACGCAGTACTATTCTGTTCTATCCCAGTCAGTCCCATTCTCAGAGATGTCTGTCAGGGGAGACTAAACAATTACACTGGGGTCGCAAACACCAAACAGAATAGAGTTAAATAACCAAGGTTCATTTTATCCAGGGCCAACAGGAGCAACACAATGCACAAGCACAAGCTCAACTCACCAAAACAGAGGGCCATGGGGGGAATCCTAGCCCAATAGGTGCTGGGCATTGCCGTACTGTAGCTAGCTAACCCAGGATGTATTCCACGATCAGTATGCCTCAGAGTATCCCAGTACCTTGGGATGATAGCCTCTCTGTTCTCCATTCAAAATTCCCACTAGCCTCTGATACTGAGACTAGATATGAACAACTATGAATCTCTGGAGCTCTGATAGGCATTGGCTTTCTCGCCCTTCATCTGAAACCATGGAAAACCAGGTGCCAACCAATTAGCAAAGAGATTGTCTTTGCTGGACCAATCAGAGACTAAGGGCTCGTCAATGAAGGACGAATCAGGGCCGTTGGCTGAAACGGTGATTAGAATACCCCTCAGGGTTGGGCTTAAGCAGAGTGGGAAATTCAAACTGACCAATGGTAATCGGGCCATCAGGGCTAGGACCCAAGCCTCTGTTCCCAGTTTCAGCCTGATA
This sequence comes from Ascaphus truei, assembly GCF_040206685.1. Taxonomy (NCBI): domain Eukaryota; kingdom Metazoa; phylum Chordata; class Amphibia; order Anura; family Ascaphidae; genus Ascaphus; species Ascaphus truei. The sequence goes on from NC_134486.1 coordinate 127,418,086, forward strand.
CCTGCCACAGAGAAAATCACCTCACTGTCAGGGATAAACAATGCCTCCGCTTTTACAGTACGCATTCCCCTGACATGAGTCCACACCCTCCCCCACTCCCAAGTGCTCCCAAGCAGTTCACCTGGCCCCAAACAAAGGATAGTTCAAGGTTTCATTCTGTGCTGCCTGAGCTGAGTGAATTACCACACAATGACACCAGCAAAAACATACAGATCAAATATACACGAGGAATAAACTGTTTCACATGGGAGAACCAAAGCACGTACTGAGCAGCAATTTTGTCTACCAAAGATGGCCATATGAACCTGTTACATAGTTCACCATCTTTATGTAACGCTCGGCCTGCTCACAAGCCAGACGTGACCCCGGGACTGAGGTGGAAAGGGTAAAAACCACACACATAGCAGCAAACGGGTTCACGGCCGGAGTGTGGTAGTAGCGTAGGTGGTCCGGGTAATAAGAATGTAAATGATACCATACTTGACAGCTCCAGCGTGGAAGGGTTAAGTTCGTATGCCAAGGGTCGTGGATTGGAGAGGGCAGCGTAATCGATTGTCCGTAAGCCTGGGTCGTGGAGTGGAGAGAGCAGCGTAGTAGTTTGTCCGTGTGCCGTGTCCAAGGGTAGTAGAGGTCTGCAGCGTAGAAGTCCAAAGCAAGGTCCAAAGGGTTCCAGAGAGCAGCATAGTAGAGTTCAAAGCAAGAGTCAAATCCAGGGAGGTCAGCAAAGATTCCAGGGACAGGAGCAGCACTGAAAAGACAAGAGAGGCTAGGCAACAGCAGACAGCACCAAGGTACAGAAGCTATGCAGAGCAAAGAGGAAATGGAGAAGAGGGATTATATAGGAGGCTGGGACCAATCAGAGAAAGGGGAGTGACGGAGGAGCGGCCTGAAGAGGAACCTAATAGGAAAGCAGAGTGAGGAAGTTTGAAACCAATGGGAGTGAGGGGAGGAACGGAGAGACGGACAAGGGAAGGAACAGAAAGAGAAGGAGGACCTGAGAGGCAAGGCAGATGGGGAAGGGCCGTGCCGGGCATGTGCGTGACGTACGAGGAGGCAGAGCATGGGGAAGGTGCACCGGAGGATCCAGGAGCAGAGAGAAGAAGGGGCGGAGCAGAGGAACGGACAGGGGAATTGTCAGGTAAGGAGGGAGAAGCGGGAAGGCGGAGCTGACGGGACCCGAGCGGCGACACACAAGGAGCGTGTGCCGCGCCAGCTGAGGCGGAGTCAGGCGCCTGGCACCAACCAATGGCGGCTTGTGTGCGCGCGCACCCGTAGGGCTGACGCGCGTGGGCAGGAGGTGCAGGGAAAGCAGCCAGGAGCGGGGAATGTCACCGGGGAGCCTTAATGGCCTGAGAAAAAGGTAAGGATGCGCTGGACGCGGGTATATCCGCAGCGCGGATCCTTACACTTTATAGGTAGGGGCAGCCAGCAGGCTTAACCTTTAATATGCATGTCAGGCTGCACATGCAGGTTACAATGTCAAACTGCAAGGATAAAAACACAATTATTATATTTGGACATATGGCCAGATTTTGAAAATGAAAAACCGGGACACATTTTTTTTTTTACATTAACAGTTTATTTATTGTATTACACTTATGCTTTACTACCATTAGTCTTTGTAACATAGCTATGTGTGTGTGTGTGTGTGTGTGTGTGTGTGTGTGTGTCGGATGGCCTCACTAATCGAACAAAAAAAAGCCAGATGTGAATGACTTCTGTACCCATT
>NC_134486.1:127424814-127439814 GCF_040206685.1 Ascaphus truei
CCCAAGTGGGAGATACACAGCCTATGCTACCTAGTGTGCGGTGCAATACCTGTTAGGGACAGGAGAGCCGAGTCTGATCTGCGATATAATGGAGATTTGGACAGGCTTAGGTTCGTTCTCTTGGTGTTCAGCGCCTCCAGCCGTAGTGGGTTCCAGGGTGTCCAGAAGTCAGCCCCCAGTACTACATTCTCTCCTTCCTGCCCAAGGACTGATACTTAGACAGGAGTATCATAACAAGGGTCTTTATTGCATGGCAGGCATCAACTGCAGATCTCCATACAGCGATGCAGAGTCTCAGAGATCCCAGACCTCTGGATGGTGATGGCCCCTGATCTCACAGGGCCTCTGTGGCTGAATCTGATGTTATCTCAGTCCAAAGACTGAGGGTGAGCACGCTCATCCTGCCATAAGAGAGTTTGACAGCTCTCTGCCTCCTCTAAACTAAATTGGCCACCTCTTCCTAGGAGGAACAAGAAGGAGTGGGCTCATGGTTTATACCTATACCAGATAGGCTTACACAGGCCATGAGTCACCACCTTACTTCTATCACTCATAGGAGGAGCATGAGGGGGGGGGGGGTGTCAAAGGCCCACTGATTTAACCTGTGACTGCCTGCAGCTAGCAGGACTTACATAACAGGGGGAGAGACAGGTAGAAAGAGACATACCTTCTTACACTCCCCCCAGGGTGAGATCCCCAACGACCTTGCTTGGGACCAAATTTGATGCACCATCTGTCAGTCCAAGACCTGAAAGATAACACAAAAATGTACATATACCACGCATATCATAATTACAAAAAAAAACCCCACATCATCCACTGACTACAGCGATTAAATATATTATAATCCTTAACTGGCAGAGTGTAGAAACTATTTATATTACTTAGGATGCAGCTTCTTAACAGGCCGTCCCTCAAAGTCCTTCACCCAAACAGAATATACCTTAGGGGCACCTGCTTGTTGGCGAACTTCCACTCTGTCCATATATATACATGTCCCTATGAGCCATTCCCTCATGATTGAACAAATATTAGTCAGTTACGAACTCAGCATAACTGGTCTTAGCTTGAAGATAATCAGTGACCGCTAGTTTGAGCCACTCATGCCGGTGATCCTCTATCTCCTGCATTATAGGCTCTGGGACATATGGGAAATTATAACCGTGGGACTGCCGGTATCTATTTCTTATGGCCTTATCAGCTCGGCTAAGTCTCAGGACCGTACGACCAGCTCCCTGGTCAGGTAGTACCCAGAACCCTGGGTCATTAGGGTCTACCCTTTGGTATAGTATAGAGGGGCCTTTAGGTGTTCTGACACCTAGACTAATTTCTCCCTCTCTCTTACGGAGAGCCTCAGCTGATTCTTCTGGGGAGAACATACCTTCTTCCGATCAGTGGTTCACTATGGAATCACTAACCAACACAAATCTAGTGTATTTAATTTCAGGTGCATAACCCTGAAACATGGGGTCCCACCATTTACAGGGTTCCCTGGACAATGGTTTGGGGACAAAAAGTTGGGTGCATATCTGAGAGGACACCCCGAGGTATCAGATTGCTGAGATGCAGACCTAGAGGAGTCCCTATATGTTCCAAACGATCCTCTAAATGAGAGTCTTTTGTTAGTATGGGATAACATATGTACAGTACATATCACTATCCCCCTCCCATAGGACTCATCCTTCATATCAGAAGACAACCCAGGGCACACTGTGCCACTGTGGAACGCAGACAGTACAAATGTAGATGTGACAGGGTCCACAGAAATGCACCCACTAACACCAGGTGTAGCGATAAGGCACATAACCTCCTCTGATAAGACAATTCTGGGGATAGGGAACTGGGAACAGAACTGGGGGCAGGTATATTCAGAGCAGACTTACTACAGCCGCTGACTGACGATAGCGGAGCAACCTCCGGAACACGATGTCCATGACTGGGGCATTGTACTACAAAACAAGGGGCTCCAGGCGATAAGGGTCCTGACTCCACCAGTGTGGGGGCAAGCGGTGGGTCAGAGACAATAGGGACTGCTACAGACGCCATCTTTGTGACGTCAATGTCCTGCAACAGTCTCGCGAGAGCACTTGCTTGGCTCAAATTCAATGACTCCAGTGAGTCCGTCACTTCCGGTTGAACCGGATGTAGGTCACCGGGCCACACTCCAAACAGGGCTCCGCCTAGTAGCTCAACATCGGTGTAGGCCACACTGGATTCCTGTTGGAGGGAAAAAGAGGGGAAGTCTCACCCAGCCGCAGGTAAGGGACGTCATCTGCTGCCAGAGGTCCCGCGACCTGTAGAGTCTTTACAGCAAATCCTTCCTTCTCCGACACAGGATCAGAACAGCACCGATGTCATCAGGGGTCACGGAGCTTCTAGGACATTTCGAAACCTCCGCAGGCTCCGGGATGGATGCGGTGGGACTGGAACTCCTCTCCGGGAAGCAGGTAAGGTGTGGGCTCTTTTCCACAACTTCCGCTCGGTAGAGGTCCTCTTCTTCCTCGAGGGGGGACACCTCCTCCATGACGCTTAGGTTCTTTTCAAAGCACTGCTGGAAAAAGAGAAAAGCTGTCTCAGAAAAGTACAAGCAGTACAAGCACTGAGTGCTTTGTTTGAGAGATCGAGGGACAAGGAGGCGCGGATTGCCGTTTCCTGTGGCTTCTCTTGAGATTGCCAGGCCTTGACGCCATATCCGGTGACGTCACTACCGGTTTCGACACGACGGAGGCGTCATTTCCGGTTCTTGCCAGCTAGGAGAGACGGAGGGAATACACAGCATCCAGGACACTCTGCGGACCCTCTACACGTGGCAACCAGCCTACATCAGTTCACTGCGATATTTTATCTGCTGTCTTTTGAGTGTTATCTAGGTTTTAACCGACCAGAGCAGCTCACCAGCTATTTGTCCTACCATTTTATTCATCCAGTTATATTAAATTAACTTTTATCATTAGCTTTGCTTTGTGTTGTTTGTCTTGTTGTGTCTGTTTGTCTTGTCACCCAGTGCCAGCCAGTCTGCAATTCAATGTCTGTATAATTTGTTTAGCTGTGTTGCACTAAATATCTCTTTCTTTCATTTTATGTTCCACTTCCCCTGCATGGAGTCTTATCTGAGCACCCAAAGATTCAGAGACTGTTGATTATCTTGGGATTGGAACTATTTCTACTGGATATCCAGGATTCCATCATTTTGGACTCGTTAGGCGCCGGTATCTCTTTTTGTTTATGCTATACATTCTGATTGTACTATCAGTTATGATCAAGCTGCCTATTTTACCATTAGGGTTCACCCTCAGAGTAGGGCACATTATTTTATTCCCATTAGCGCTATCACACATCACTTTTCTTTTCTAAACATATCATAATTACACATAGTGGCAGCGTTGACCACGGGACAAAGGGGTTAGGCCGTGGACACGGTGTGGGGATACACGGTGGTGGGTAGGTACACTCCTAGTGGAGTGAAAGACACTTTGGGACTGCGTTATAGACTGTGGAGTTACCCCCTAGGGGGAGTGTTAATAAGTGTGTGTTATTTCCAGCATATATATAAACTGGTTATATACATCCTCGTGTATGTACTTATTGTATATGTGGGTCCTGTGTAGGCAACCTTCTACATTTCTAGAACAGGTGGAGGCGCTGTAAATCAGATCAAGCTGATGGACTCACCCCAGGTTCCCAACAAGCGGAGGCTCAGGCCTCTTGTGAACCTACAGGTATATGCACCACACCTGGTAACACCCACACACACTGTATCTGGGATTGGGATAGAGGGAATACCCGTTACAATTACAAGGAGGTTATTTGAAGTAAAGAGGTGTGGCTAACTCCTAAAGTTAGATTTAGGGATAGATGATATGACAGACAGCTGTCTTAGGCTATGTGGGAAAATAATTTTTTCTCATAGTAAAGAACTGATTTATTTTAAAAAAAAACCCACAGATTTTTTGAACTGCTGCTTTAATTGTAAGTTCATGCAGGGCTTCAGGTAAAGGGGGGGGGGGGCAAGACACTTGGCTTTGGGGGGGGGGGCACTGACCAGTGCTGAAAGTTGGGCCTGACCAGAGGTTGGGCCCAACTTCTACACCTGACCCCAGTTGTTGCTGTTGTCGCCTCCCTGCTGGCAGTGCGCCTCCTTCCCCCAGCGGTGCGCGCCAGAAGTTGGGCTGACTTCGAAGTCGGGCCCAACTACCGCATCTGAGCGGGACAGGTGAGGCAAGGAAGGCCTTCCACCTCCAAGGTAAACCATTGTGTGTGTTTGGAATTATGTGTGTGTGTGGTTGAATTGTGTGTGTGTGTGTGTGTGGTGGGGTTGAATTGCATGTGGGGGGTGGAATTGTGTGTATGTGCGATTTTGTGCTTGTATGTCTTTGGGTGGTGATGGAACCGTGTGCGTGTGTGTGGGGGAAAGGGTGAAATTGTGAGTGTGTGTGTGTATGGGGGGGTGGAGTTGTGTGTTTGTGTGGGGGGGGGGGTGGAATTGTGTTTGCGTGCGGGTGGGAATTGTGTGTTCAACTACTTGTTAGTCCAATAAAATGTATCATACACCTGCACCCTCTCCCTCCTTTGTTACCACATTGATTAAATATGGCATTCTTATAAACAGTAGGTGTTTTTGTGGTAGTTAGCGGAGCTTGTCAGATAGAAAAGGAAAACTTGTCTTGCAATGTTCACAGCCGGTTGGGATTTGGGATCTTTGTTTGGATGCGCATAAAGAGTTAATCAAATGCTCAATATATTACTCCCACAAAGTATCAACCACACATGGTAAAGGGCACCAAACAGCAAGAATAGACTCGTGTCTCAACAGTGCTTTTACAAACTATATTTAATGAGAACTCTCAGTTCTCAAAGTAATTGCAAAATAGTATATTCTAAGTGTAACCCTTTTTGTGAACCGGCCGACCCACCCAATCTCACATTGGCCCCTCGTGGTCTAACCGGTCCCTTTCCCTGCAACACACCTGCTCTAAGGGATTACTGGTAACTGCATAACACCTGTGGCTCCAGGAGATCTGAGCCTCCGCTAGCTGGGAGCCTGGGGAAACCCTTACCATTACCTGGTGCAGCGCCTCCACTTACCCAGGATCCCCGTTATGAAAGATAGCCCTGGGTAAGAAATACAATAACACACGTATACGATAAACCAATAACTAACACTTTACTCAACACACACATATAACTCATTACATAACATCACATAACATAACCAGATGCTCTATCCGCATCACCTCAGCCCAATGTCTGGTTTTCCCACCCAGTGTCCTGTGATCCCCCACACCCAATGTCCCGCACTCCTACGTAAAGTCGTGGGTGACTGCGCAGTCACTAAATTAAGCTAGGGCCCAGTTGGTGCACTTAGAATACTTGAGATACCTTCCGAGCACTCCGATGCTCGGGACCGCAACTCTCTTCTAAAAGGGTCAGACGTCCGTCTGATCCTTTCCAGGTACTCTGCCGGTGGACCCCAACGAGGGTCCCACCGTTCCACGGGAACTGCAACCGGATCACGGCAACACCAACCGCATGGGAACAGCAACCGCCGCTATCCCTTCCTATCACTAACTACTCCTAGAGTGACAGCAACCCTAACCTAGGGCCTGTCCCTGATGAACCGCAACCTGGGATGGCTTGGGGAAAACTCCTAGGGCCTGTGGAACCATAACCTGCCCCCCTTCCCCTAGCTACCCAGTCCTATCTGTAACTAACAACTAGCTATTAACTAGCTACTTCTAAAGCACCTGCAGCTGACACACCGCTCACACTGTCAGCCTGCAGGGATCCACACACGCTTCACACACACTGCACGCACTGCGCCCAGCACATGCAGCGACAACACACACAGACAGCTGCAATCACACACAGCCACCTGGATCCCGCAGCAAATCCACTGCTTGCACACTGTGCCTCTTTGCCAGTGCCCACAGCCCTCTCCGCTGTGGCACTGCCAAACTTGCACCTTCCACACCTAAGGGTCACCTCCCTAGCTATGGCCGTCCCTCTTCAGTTACCCCCTGCCCTTACCGGGAATTGGGGCCTGCCTGGGGATCTACACTACCGACACACTTTATTGAAGTGTGGTCGGTACCGCAAGCCGGGAAATCTCCCGGCTTGCTAGTGGCCGCCCCTCGGCGTGCCGCGCGTCATAGACGCGCGGTCACGCGTCATCGGGAGCGTGCGCCCCCTGCACGCGTGTCCAGGGGCTCCCCGAGGGAGCCCTGGTGTCCCGCGATCGCGGGACAGCGGCAGGGGGTTCCGGGGGACCCGGCGGACCCGGCAGCGGTAGGGAGAGCGCCCCGATCGGAGGGCGCTCTTCCGCTGCTTCGGCGCGCGCCCGTCACACTCGGGCGCGCGCCAGGCTACTGCTGCGGCACAGAACGGGCAAATGCTCGAATAAACTGTGCCGCAGCAGTAGGGAGAACCCTTACCTGATGCAGGAGCCACGCGCTCCCTGCACCCTTCCTACTCCTTCCTTCTCCTCTACCTGACTGACGCAGCACAAGCCCGGGAAATGTATCTATATTCCCGGGCTGAGCTTCCTCCAGCCCTATTGGCCACTCTCAGGCACCTGATGCCTGTCTCCCTAAGCCTCCTGGGAATTGTAGTTCCCAGGGGGCTGCCTAAGCACTGGGGCCGCGTGCGTGCTTCTCCCGCGCATGCGCGAACCCCTAATGGCCGCCTCAATCCTTTCCTCCCCTGTCCTACTCTCGCGCGATCTCCCTGGGGCCTTCCTGCACCTACGCGAGCACTGCGCATGCGCGAGACCCCCTTCAATGGCGGCGCCCTCTGCACAAGCCGCCGAGCCGGTGACAACGCGATCGCGGCCTTAGCGACGGCCCGATCACGTCCCCGGCAACCGGCCTGCGCCGCGATACCCAACGCTGCTCCCTGCTCTGGCCCCCACCCTCGCGAAGTGCCGGCGGGTCCACCGCTGCCTCCGGCGGCACCCGCTACCACACGGCACTCGCGGAGAGGGGCCAGGGATTTCGAATTTACCTCGGGCTACATTCTCCCCCTCGCAGAATCCCAACGCCCTCGCTTGGGTAGCAGCCATACAGTGGGTCATATAATGAAAAATGCATAGTAAACAGTACATCAAACACAAGCAATTCCCCAATTGTACCCAACATACCCGCATGGATACCCGAGGCCAGCTGAGTCTCAGAGTGGAGTGCCCCTAACAGACTGGGTGACGGTATCCCACCTTGACTCCTGTGAGTCTTTTGGAACTCAAGACCTGTTTCTTCTGTCAAAACACCGTCTCCCCCTCGCGAAAAAAATAGTAAGGGGTCCTGGGGATTGACCCTTGCCGGATCCTCCGGTCTCGTCTCACGGGAGACAGGAAGGCTCAGTCTCTTGCCTCGATCCACCACATGGCGAACATAGCGCTCCATCGCGCACCTGGGAGAGGCCACAACTACCAGAGCGGTCTCAACAGAGTCTTTGTCCTTGTCTTTGTCTTTGTCAGCAATCCCTTTAACGGTGACTTCTTCCGCGGACGGCACCACTTCTTCGGGTAGGCCCGTTTGGAGACTCCTCTCACAGGAGTATGTGTCGCTCCGGTCCGCTACACCGGATACCTTGATGAGGTCGAGTTCATTCCACGATCTGCAGAGATCTTCTGGGGGAGACACCTCCACCAGGACGCGATGACGGGGTGAGCCCATCGCCCGGGTGACCCTACCTCTGGAGTCACCAGGCTCCACGATCACCGGGGAGCTCACACCCGACACCCCTGGGGCAGTCAACTTACCCCTATCGTTGTCGGCAGGTACTGATCCCAAGCCTGGGACCGCTGGTACCTCGGTGGTAGGCCGGACTGGCCGTTGCAGGGCACACGGGCCCACATCATGGTCTGTATCAGTTGAGGTGATTGGCTCGATGATCTCACTGGAGTGGTCCGCCGGCAGGCGCATCACCACGCTCGGTTGGTCGCTGGACTCATCACACATGGGCGGGGGTACAAACACCTTACCCTGGCCTTCCGGGATCTGTGATTTTGGTCTCTGTGGTTCTTGCTCGGGAACCGGGTCTGGAACCGACATCTGGGGTTCCAACTTCTGGAGCTCCGCCTTCAGCGGCTCCGCCTCAGCGTCTGGTAAGTTCATGTGGGCACACGGGCCCTCCACCACCTCCATTGCTGAAGTAGAAAAATTAGTAGCGGCTTCACCCACCTCGGTAGCACCATCCGGCGCCTCTTTCTCCGCAGGTTCCGCCATCAGAGGTTCCTGCTCCTCCATTTGCACGTCCCCTTTGAGAGGGTCTGCAACAGTGGTCTGGACACACGGGTCCCCGGAGGCCTCTGGAATCAAAACAAACTGAGGACAAATATCATTTACTGTAGGAGGGAGGTCCGGCTCCTCCTCTTTTTTCTCGGCTGGTTCCGCCGCCTGGGGCAGGATAGGCTTTAGGAACCAGGCCCCGCAACACTCACATTGGGGCTCCCACGCCAGTGCCTCCCTAAGGGAACAGCCACAATTGAGGCCAAAACACTGGGTAAACGTTTCTCCGTCCACCTCAGTTGGCCTGAAACCTAGTTGTAACTGAGACGGTTCGACTCCATCTTTAAGGGCTTCACTCAGGCAGGGGCACATTAGCATCGTGATCTCCATTCCTGGCAAGTTCCAGGGCTCATACACATCAGGGTGTAACCCCTGGCAGTCTCTCTCCTCCTCGGGGAGGGAACACTCCATTTCTGTAACAGAGTCCTCTGCCGCTGGTGGTTTGGGTTGCAGGAACTGCGCCGCGCAGTCAGGGCACTTAGGCCCTTGGATCAGCTCACCAACGGCACACTCACATTCATTCAGACGGCCGTGCAGGCATTCTTCCCCGTCTACCACGGTCAGCGTGAGGGCAACTGGTGACTCAGATGCTCCGTCCAGCCAGCCACCCATCGCTTTCCATTCTTTTAACGCACACGGGCACACCACCATTGGCAAGACTAAATGGGGGGCCCGTACGATTCTATACAGCCAAGGGTGGTTTTCTCGGCATCCCTTGCTTTCCTTAGGGGGAACAGAAATTTCTGATTTCTGCTCAAGACACTCCCTCCCCCTGGTGGACTCTAGAGGAGGGGCAGCACAGTCTTTTGGGGAATGTTGCAAACTCGGTACTGAGTCACTCACAGTGTGGGGGCGGGGCTCGGGCTTTCCCGCCAGTCCTGGATAACTGTTGGCAACATTTTCCCGCGCGGCCGGGAACTTAGCACGTGGCTTCCTCCGCCTTGAGGGCTTCCCCATGGCGATACAAAAATAGGACACAATTTAGAAAAAAACATACAGGGCACCCCAGGTCTGATATCTCAGCAGCGCCTCCAAATGTAACCCTTTTTGTGAACCGGCCGACCCACCCAATCTCACATTGGCCCCTCGTGGTCTAACCGGTCCCTTTCCCTGCAACACACCTGCTCTAAGGGATTACTGGTAACTGCATAACACCTGTGGCTCCAGGAGATCTGAGCCTCCGCTAGCTGGGAGCCTGGGGAAACCCTTACCATTACCTGGTGCAGCGCCTCCACTTACCCAGGATCCCCGTTATGAAAGATAGCCCTGGGTAAGAAATACAATAACACACGTATACGATAAACCAATAACTAACACTTTACTCAACACACACATATAACTCATTACATAACATCACATAACATAACCAGATGCTCTATCCGCATCACCTCAGCCCAATGTCTGGTGTTCCCACCCAGTGTCCTGTGATCCCCCACACCCAATGTCCCGCACTCCTACGGAAAGTCGTGGGTGACTGCGCAGTCACTAAATTAAGCTAGGGCCCAGTTGGTGCACTTAGAATACTTGAGATACCTTCCGAGCACTCCGATGCTCTGGAACGCAACTCTCTTCTAAAAGGGTCAGACGTCCGTCTGATCCTTTCCAGGTACTCTGCCGGTGGACCCCAACGAGGGTCCCACCGCTCCACGGGAACTGCAACCGGATCACGGCAACACCAACCGCATGGGAACAGCAACCGCCGCTATCCCTTCCTATCACTAACTACTCCTAGAGTGACAGCAACCCTAACCTAGGGCCTGTCCCTGATGAACCGCAACCTGGGATGGCTTGGGGAAAACTCCTAGGGCCTGTGGAACCATAACCTGCCCCCCTTCCCCTAGCTACCCAGTCCTATCTGTAACTAACAACTAGCTATTAACTAGCTACTCCTAAAGCACCTGCAGCTGACACACCGCTCACACTGTCAGCCTGCAGGGATCCACACACGCTTCACACACACTGCACGCACTGCGCCCAGCACATGCAGCGACAACACACACAGACAGCTGCAATCACACACAGCCACCTGGATCCCGCAGCAAATCCACTGCTTGCACACTGTGCCTCTTTGCCAGTGCCCACAGCCCTCTCCGCTGTGGCACTGCCAAACTTGCACCTTCTACACCTAAGGGTCACCTCCCTAGCTATGGCCGTCCCTCTTCAGTTACCCCCTGCCCTTACCGGGAATTGGGGCCTGCCTGGGGATCTAGGGAGAACCCTTACCTGATGCAGGAGCCACGCGCTCCCTGCACCCTTCCTACTCCTTCCTTCTCCTCTGCCTGACTGACGCAGCACAAGCCCAGGAAATGTATCTATATTCCCGGGCTGAGCTTCCTCCAGCCCTATTGGCCACTCTCAGGCACCTGATGCCTGTCTCCCTAAGCCTCCTGGGAATTGTAGTTCCCAGGGGGCTGCCTAAGCACTGGGGCCGCGTGCGCGCTTCTCCCGCGCATGCGCGAACCCCTAATGGCCGCCTCAATCCTTTCCTCCCCTGTCCTACTCTCGCGCGATCTCCCTGGGGCCTTCCTGCACCTACGCGAGCACTGCGCATGCGCGAGACCCCCTTCAATGGCGGCGCCCTCTGCACAAGCCGCCGAGCCGGTGGCAACGCGATCGCGGCCTTAGCGACGGCCCGATCGCGTCCCCGGCAACCGGCCTGCGCCGCGATACCCAACGCTGCTCCCTGCTCTGGCCCCCACCCTCGCGAAGTGCCGGCGGGTCCACCGCTGCCTCCGGCGGCACCCGCTACCACACGGCACTCGCGGAGAGGCGCCAGGGATTTCGAATTTACCTCGGGGCTACATAAGCATTACCAGGACTATGATTACTCTATATACAGCAAGGCTCTATAATAAAGACTAAAACAGCTTAGTTCAATCTTTTCTAACTTTCACAGCTAATGCACAGCCACTCCTGCTAGAATTACTATCTTCCTTGCATTGTTGGTAATGTTAATCAATAAAGATCAGCATTGGGCGGAGTACAATAAATGGTTCATAGACCAGAAAATGATCCCAATCGCTACTATTTATTCTTTTTGACGTGTTAATAAACTTTGCATTGGGGAAAGTGAAAAGACAAGAGAAAAGACAAAATAAGAGTACAACTAAATGTAAAGCCCCTCCCCCCTCCCCCCAGATTTAAAATGTTTAATTTTCATAGCTTCATGTCCCACACACTTTTATTCTTATGCCCCAAACCATGCGCAAGGTTAAACTTCTCAAAACATTGCCAGGATTTCCCTATTTTTTGTTGTTGCCAGAATTGAGCAAAAATTGCAGTATATACTGTGATGGGTCATGTGACCATAATGTGGGTTCATGTGACTTGCACATTGCGTTTTAACCCTTGACCAATTGTGGGGGTAAATCTCACCACATTCCTGAACTTCAGCTAAAATTGTGCACGTCTCTACTCAGAATCATTGATCTTTTAAAATCCATAACGTAACAAATAACTTATTCAATAATTTGTCCTTGATGCTCAGCTATCCCAAGGTGCATATTAACTAGTTAGAGAAGGTAAATGAAAGTCACTTAAAGTTTACAGAAAGAAATGCCTTTTATCTTTTCTATTGTGTTTAAACTAGGCTGATATTTTTTTTTTTTAGTGAATTGAAATTGACTCAGATTATTCCACCGAAGGAAAATTGACATCCCATTTTTAAGGTAATTTAACAACGGACCTAATGCAGTAAAGTCACTTCTTTTTGAGAACATTAATAAAACAAGTTAGAAATGAATTATAATGCTCAATACGAGTATATAATTTGCAATGCTAATTCTAACTAAAAGACCCCAAAACAATACAGTAAACTTACCTACAATTTACTCATAAATTGACAAATGTGTCTTATAAATCCCTACCCCAAAATGACAAATTTGATATAAATCTGTTTTTTTTTTCTCTCCCCAATTATGATCAGAACTTTTGCAAAAACAAAAAACAAAACATCTTTCAGGATTCATTATTTCAGGAAATGCAGACTGGCGATTTACGATGTGGGAGTATTGGAAATTATCCAAAGTTTACAAGTTTCATATAGCTTTTTCCCCCCAACTCTCCGAGTGGCTACAATAGGGATCTAAACTGTCAGTCTTACCCAGAGAGCCACAAGGTAAAGGCTGCAATAAAATGAACACACTCCGTAGTGTAAGACATTACTTTCCACATCCACATGTGACATTTGCTTCACAATTTACCCTTCACTGCACCTGCATCAAACATCAGAGAAGGAGTTAAATATGTCAAACACGTTCGCAAATTGAAGCTTAAAATCAAAGAGAGAAAATAAAACATACAATACATACTGTTTAAATAAAGAAAGGGTGCAGCAGCCTTCCAGCCAAGTAGAGTTCAGAAATTTGTTCGTGTTTTTTGTCCTTTTCTTAAATGTTGCGCTTTTGTGAACATTTTCACACATGCACACCATGCTTTTGATTTTATGGGGTAAACAGCTATAGATCATGCAAAATTGTCCACTATTCAACCCAATTTAATATCTTTTATAGTTTGTGATACTGCCATATACAGTAGATCTAATATCAACTATCACAGACGTTATGACAAAGGGGGACAAAGGTGATGGAACGAAGTGCGCTACACAAAAACACAGCCTGCATGGGGGGACAATCAGTGCATGCACCACTATCTAGGGGATTATGCTATATGGTACTAGGAGAGCAATCTATAATGGTAACTGTACCATATAGCAGGGGTCGAATGACATGGACCAATCCCTACAGAGGTGCAGAAAGTATCATAACTAATGCTAACCCTGCTATGACACAGTAAGTTGTAGCAAAGTGTGCACATGCACAAAAATGTAATAATAAAATCCACTGTCCACAAATGTAGCAATACATATAAATAAAAGTGGATTGGAGTTGAGTAAAGTTCAAGTCCAAAGTGCTGACTGAAAGCTGCCCCAGAGCCACGGATCACCAATCCTGAATGTAGAACAAGACAAACACAAAAAACAGGGGCGCTTGTAGTATGCAGCAGATGATATATTGGACAAGAACTATAAAACAATAGTAACTAAAACAGAAATAACAACAAAAAATATCAGCAAAAAATGTGAACTTGTAAACTAAAGGTGAATGAAGAACCAAAAACTTTGGCCTGTGAGGGTGTTGAGAGGAGATAACCCGATAAAGATGTAAGCTAGAGCTGTCCTGTGTAGCGAGCGGTGTGTGGTCCCCCTGGTTCACCGGTGCCGCGCGTGTCCTCAGGAGCCGTTTCAGGAACCGATGGTACTGCCACTATCTCTCCCTGTGCTACGCTCGTCCCTCGGGTGTTCCCACTCGGGGGGTGTCGCGTTGCCTCCTGGGGTTAGGCTGCTGGTATCCTGGCGTCCTGTTGGGGGTCAGCTTCCTCCCTTCTGACACTCCACTGCGTACTTCCGGTGTTTCAGTGCGGGATATGCGGATGCCTGGAACTCTCCTCGCTAGCACCACCCAATCACTCAGACTAGAGTCTCTGATAGTTACTGTCTTTAGCTTGACTCTCTCCGGAGTAGGAGTGGGTAGGAGCCCGCAGAGAGTCAAGCTAAAGACAATAACTGCCAGAGACTCTTGTTTTTAGCCAGCACTACAGTTTAGCCCATGTCTTTTTGTCCTACGGAGCTGTGCACCATTTTTCGACAGCTTTCCAGCTGGACATTTCATTTGCACTATACTGTGGGAAGCACGTTCAAGGAGTCTGGAGCATTTGGGTCATACAGTATGAGTAAATACTTACAAGTGGTAATTTCTCCACCTGAACAGTGCTAATTTCTCCACGTGAAAGTTTTCTATTACCACTCTATAAGCGTAGTTCAGATGTTTTGTTGGCTAGTGGAGATGTGGATGTTTTGGGGCTTTTAGATCTTGCCTCTGTACTCCAAGTTCCATATCCACATTACACTAACAACAGTATGCTTTGACTATGAGTTGATAGATACCCTTTTCTATTGGGATACTTTACACAGATTATTATCATACACAGACCCTACCACTCATAATACTGATGAAGCTCTTTTTATTACATGCATTTGTCTTAAAAGTTTACTTTGATATGTACTAATATCCTGGAATGGTTAAACTCTCAAGCATCATATTTCTGGGATTCACTTCCTCTTTTTGTTTCTATTAAGACTAGAAGGTTGCTTTGGCTCAAATATAAATGCGGATTTTTATATGTATATGCATCTACAGCACTTACTCCCTCACCTGCTGTCTCTATAAGTTTCCCATTAAACCTCTTAGATTGTAAGCTCTTCGGGGCAGGGATTTCCTTTCCTATTGTCTGATTTTGCTGCACTTATTGTATAATTATAATTCCCTGTACTGTATTCTTTGTGAAGCGCTGAGTACACTTTTGACGCTATATAAATAAAGACATACAATACAATGTATTAACACTCCCATCCTAACTGCACAAGTTGAATGGCGTGTGCCCTATTTATTGTCTAGAAAGACTAGAGTGACATTTAAGAGACATTGGGAGAAATTTGGAAAAATTTACAAAGCCTTTTAATGTTTGGCGAATTATTTGAAAAGTCTGCCTTTTTCGTAAAAAATGTTCAGGAAAAAATGGGCAAATGTAATCTGGTTTGGGAAATACAGCCAACTAACTCTACATCAGTCTCGTAATGAATGATCCAGGACAGATTATTTTATTATACCAAGGTTTTTAAACAGATCAGAAAAAACTATGGTTGAATAATTGTCAA